>NW_025935314.1:532404-681525 GCF_000764305.2 Hyalella azteca | reverse complement strand
GATGAGTTCCCGCAAAAAATGTAAACAACATTTTTTCGATTGCGTAGTTTCGGTCGCATTAGAGCGGTCAGACTGCTTTATTACTTGTTCAGTTGACACTTGCTGTACAACCGGACTGTTTTTAGGGTAAAATTAGTTATTTGGGGTAACACGTGCATGCAACCTTGTAATAATTTCGTCGCTTGTAAATAGTTCGTCATTACTCAGCATAAATGGCTTTTCATTAAAAATTACCCGGCGACGCATCTTTAAAATGGCCGGCGACGCTTTGGGCTTAAAAATCCATATATTGCCGACGCTGCATCCACCCTCTGCATAGTGGCCTGCAGGCTGCAGCCCTTTGCATTCGCAAATTGCATTAATAATAATTTATGAGAAAAATGCTCATTTTATACTACAATTTTTAAAAACCACCCACAACACAAAACAATCATTTGAACCCAGGATTCAAGGAAAATTTTGCCCGATGATCCAAATTCCCAATCAGGCCTGATCACCCACATCCATAAACTTGGAAAGCTAGTGGTTGGAAACGGAATACTTACGTAATGCATCTCCTCTTTGAACCATATAATGTTCTCCTATCTCCAATTTAGTATTATTAGCGTCATCAGCATAATCTGGTCTCTTCTCTGCAGTTTGCTTTTTATCAGATCCATCTGAGACAGTTTGATTTTCAGTTTTGCTATTCATGTCGTTAGACACTGCCACTTTGCAGTTTTTGAGCTGATTTTCAGCCACCATTATCACGTTTTTCATAGCTACCACAGAAAAATATGAAACCGCAATGTAGCCTAACTTTATAGGGGGCCTACGTGTTTTTGACGAGGAATGAGACACAAAATAAAATTTTATAACGATTACATCACGGATCAACAAATGTGGCAATGCGTTTGTGAAACGGCAATGAGGCGCGCTGACGAACTCGTCTTTGTCCGGGTCTCCGGGACGTAAAAAAATAAATATAAAACACTGATGTGACCGACGAGCAATCAATGCTTAGGAAAAATCACCTTGTGCCTTGGCATTAGAAGCCATTCTTTTACAATCAATAGCTCTATATCTATGACATTAACAATGTTCAGTGGAGGAATGACGGTCTGCCTCTATAATCTGGATTTGCCTTCTACGTCGACGCTGACACTTGAAATTTCTGGGATAAAAATTGTGCATCGCCAACACGATGCGGGTCTCAATTTTCTAGGTAGCAGAAAACACGCTACAGTATGAAATAGCTTTGGCAATTTGTGGAAAAGATGTGAACAAAACTGAAGATACTTGTTCAACTCCATTAATGAGGCGAACATTGAGACATCAAGAGTTCAGTTGTGCAGTTTCCAGGTGTACGAACCTTGAGATAAACAATCTGATGATACGTCTGTGGTTTAAAGGCAAGCTCCTGTAGAACAGGAGGTAGATCAAGTCGCTCAAATTATATATATATTTTTTTTATGAAGTACCTCCAGTGTTTTCTAGTGGCGTTACTTAGCAATAACTTCAAGCAACGCGGCTTTTCATTCCGCAGAAATACAAGCACTAATCGAAAATAAGGATATTCATACTTAAAGTTAAAGTGCCGTCTACAAATATCAAGACGACAAGCTGTTGCATTCATCTCGCATGACCACATGACGACAAAGCTAACCCCTAACTCCCATAACCCACATTTAATTTTTGATTACAATTCGAAAACATTTGGTCGTCCCATTCCTATATTTCCCAGTTGCTTTATAGACGAACAAAGTTAGACTATGACGATGCTGAGACCATGTTGTTTGCCGAAAAAACTTGTTTGCTGATACCAGATTTTTCTCATATTTAGACCGTTGCCAACGAATAGTGATTTGTAATTCCCACTCGGAGCCATAATTGATTCAGCAGAATACTACGATGAAGGCATTTGCCGATCAAAATAACGCAAGCTAAAGATACCGATACCGAAAAGTTTCTACTCATAAACCTAATCCATGGCAAAGTTGTTAATGAAACATTTCTATGGTTGAATTATAGTTGTATCGTATTCACGATGGATGGAAAGCTGTTTGATCCAATCAAACTAGTCAAAAAAATATACAAGATGCGTGACTATGTGCTTCTATCGAAGACTAAAAATAAAACACTAGTGTAAACAAACTTAAGGAAACAAATTTAAAGCATATCCCATACAAATACGCCAAGATGAGAAAGAAAATTCCCCAAAACACGACTAAAAACGAATTTGTAGTTAATTTACCCAAGTATAATCTTACATCCTCATACGGAAGAAGCCGAATATGCTGAGTTACTTGTCTCTCTACACGCGATGATGCATGACATTCATCACTCATTGCTAAGAATATTATGCTTTTGCTTCGATAGTGTGGTGTAGTTACCAATCATAAAAAAATGTGAATATAAGACCTGACGAACCTCTTTCGTAATGGCGAATAAGAGCTCATAAAATTTTCTCCAGGTTCTTGAAACACACAACCATTCTTATTCAATTATTGACAGCATTCAGGTATAAAAAATTCGCGTTTTAAAGTAACTATCATACAAGGGATCGTTTAAAGGCTATTAGCTTAGCAATGAATTACATGAAGAGTTCCTGGCCGTCCAACTTATAAATAAAAATTTTATTTTATTAGATTTTATCACAGCTTGGGAATAATGTCCTTTGCTTGGTCAGGCACAGTTTGATTTTAAGTTAAATTTGTTACATGAAAGTTCAGCAACATTACAGGACAATACCCAAAACTTTGTTCACAAAGACCTCAAAACCCGTACTGTCTCCCCGCAGAAAAGTTCTTCGATCTCAAAAAGACAAAACGTACGAAATTAATTATTGAGAAAATTTGCTACCAAATCAGAATCGTCATGCAAAATATCCGGCCACATCATCCATGAAAAATAACGTAAATCAATAACACGAGTTTTAAGAAAAATTTCCATCGACCGGTACACACGTCATAAGATGCAATATTTGAATATTTATTCACAGCAACATAATTCTGCAATAGTGCGAGTTCTTAACCATCATGCTGTGTGTGTTCGATCTTAAAGCAAATCGTATAAGGATACATTGCAATATACCTACGTGAATTAAAAATTTAACCTAAGTAGCCAAGGCTGCTGGCGTTGGGGAATAGAACGTGACAGAGGACCAATATTACCCACCAGACAATAACAAAAAGGTCTCGAAAAAGTAATGCCAGAAACTACGCCTCAAGGTGAGGTTACATTCTAGTTCCTAGCTGCTCTATGAGTATATGTCCTCATGATAAGTTTCGCTGGAATTGGTCGATCGCAAGAAGCACCTTAGCGCGCCGGATGTACCTCGTCGCTTGGGAATGAATGAACATGAATATATTTTTCCCTTAGAACAGGGGTCTCCAAGCTACGGCCCGCGGCTAGGTTCCATCCGGCCCGCAGAGGATATCTCATAGTTCAACAAAATGTTTACAAAAATCGAGCGTGGCGTTTATTTCTGTTTACGCATGAACTGAAAACAGTGAATGGGCGTGACCGGCCCGCAAAGGTGTCAGAAAACTTGCTCTTGGCCTTTGGTGAAAATTTTTTGGAGGCCCCTGCCTTATAATAATATTATTTCACATACATGAAAACTAGGAAAGCAGTCGTCTAGCTAGGTTATATTTACATGGGAATGTAGTCTTAGAGAAGCATATAGTCTTCCCTGTCGGTTATACGAGACAAAGCACTGAGACCGTTAAGAGGATTTATGGCTCTGTTCACGACTGACCAACATGTCACACGTTAATGAAGAAACCAATAATCGTGCTAATATTCAAAGCTATCATACCTCCTAGATGAAGAAACTAACTCTTTTTATAATTAATCACTAATCATACCTTCTGGGTAAATAAACTAAGGCGTTTACTATTCAATCAAAAATTCTAACTTCTAGTGTAAAGAACTGTTTTCCTTCAGTTTGAGGTTGAATTTCTATTTGATAAGATACTGATAAACAGAGACTCTCACTTAAAAAGGCCGTACATAAAAAAAGGCATAATACTGTCCATAAAAATTGAGTTGATTTAAGCTATGTTCTACGGTATTAGTTCAGTCGTTAAAGAAAAATGTTGAGGTGAAGGCAGTAGGCAGAATTATGAAGAATGTGTAACTTTGGTACTGAACTCAAACAGTAACGATAATCGGGCCCCTACACTAATTTAGGACCACAAACAGTAATCCACAAGTCTCACGCAACACATATTCAATGAAAGCCAAGGACTTTAACGCAATGCTTCAAATAAATGTAGGGATTTACACATTATACGCAGCGGAGCCGCTTATTTACAGGTCGACTATCAGTCATCATGCGGTTATCACAGCATTTTCAGGAGTATTAATAAGAAGTGAAATAATAGCTTATCCATGTTAACTTAGTTGCAATGCCTAGTAAATTTCGTTCAGTAGTTAGAAATGACAGGCCATGTAGAACAGTAATTGATTTACCGCAACGCGAACTAGGGAGTAATTTTGAAATTTTTTAATGAATTAAAGTGCAAAAAAATTGAAACATCGGGTCACACCAACGAAGAATTCACCACATAAAAAAATCAAGGAATTATTCCTTAAGTTCAACAGATGATAAAAATGAGACGATTAAAAATCTGCAAGTTCCAGAGACATCATCCAACACAATTGAGAACAACACGATTTTAAAAGCTGCACGACTACATAACCAACCGCAGCCAACACAGGCTGCTAAAAATCACCCGCAGTACGTATAAGTATTGACCAAAACAAATGTAATAAATGTGTTTCAATGTAAGAAACGTTGCATGTTCACTAGATTATACCGAACTTTTTGCGCCACGTTTTTGCAGCCTTTGGTAGCGAAGAGAGGATTATCCGACGGGAAGTACACCATATCATCAGCCACAGTCCTGCGAAATTCAAAGCCAACCAGAACAAATTCTTCATAATGTATACCCAAATATAACAAATTAATTTAGAAACCTAAGGATGATTATGCCAAGATGTGTACTACTACGATAGAGAAACATCGAAAAGTTACTTATTGCTTAGCCACGACCTAATACGGAGAGGCATCTCAACGAGTCAATAATAAAGCTCAGTCAAATAAAAAAAAAATATTTTAGAAACCTAAGGAGGCTTATGCCAAGATGTGTACTACGATAGGAAAAAAATATCGAAAAATTACTTATGAATTTGCCATAACCTAATACGGAGAGGTATCTAAACGAGTCAATAATAAAATTCTCTCGCCATAAATAAGACTGACTTGATTATTGCAGGGTCAGGTTTGAGTCGCCGTGACGTCATCTCATCGCGCGCACAAAGCTCGACGTGCCGACGCTCCAGGGGCAAGAACGGCACGTAGAAGTCCACCAGCGAGTGCTGGATGAGCTCACTCATGTGCAGGCCGCCTGCGTGATAACAAGTGAATGTAAAAATGTAAAGAGAAAACATAGACACAGTAAAATGGCGAGAGGAGAGTCGAAATTAAAGAAGAAGCAGTGAGAAAGGAAAGATTATTTCCACACTCTACTGAGATGATAGCAAAGTGCAGAAGATTAAAATGCGAGCTCAGCGGTGGGGCGCTCAGGAACAATCCCCCTAGGAGCGCGAAATCCCATAGGACTTCTGACGAGCACAGACACGCGTCAGAAGTCCCCCCTGAGGGGGAATAAAATGTCGAACATTTAGATTCTAATAGAATTAGGACTTGACGATCGAGAAATGGTATGAGGTAAGAGTAAACAAGGACGAGCAGCTGCCGTTTTAAAAGGACTGAGTTGGGTTAAGACCAGGTAAATACATATTTCACAGAGAATGGTGAGGGGTGAGTAGAGTTTTTGAACGGAAAAATGAAGAAACAGCTGCACCAACAGCAAGTTATTTAGACTGAGTAAATCATCGTGAGATAAGAAGGCACCACGGGGCTCTATTAAACAACCATCTTATGACTAACTTCTTGTGAAAATAGCTGAAACATGTAGCTAATTTCAACTGAGTATTCTCGGGTGTACGATGCTGAACATGCCTGAGAGCAAACACAGGTACCGGTACTACACCAACACACCACCACGTCAAAATTATGCCAAAACTCTCACGGGAATAATATCAGTTAAGCAATAATTTCCCCAATTTACACTACACGCGGGCACTTTAGGAGCAACTCCAACCTTTCTCATTGAATGCGCCTCTTTCAACAAGACGCTCGACGTCCTTGAGGGAAATGGCGGCTCTAGACTTGCCGGTTGCCCACCAGTCCAAAGCGAACTGCAGGATCTCCTTGGTGCCGGTGTTGCTGAGGAACAAAAACGTCGCTTTCCTGCACACAACTAACATCAATCAAGCACTTATATCATTAGTTTGCTCGAATTGCAGGTTTACTAAGAATTAGGATGAGAATATGTAAAAAATCATGTAAGTAAATGATGAATTTTATCAGCTTCTCTTTGCTTTCAAATTCTCGGAAAACTATAATCAAACGTCTATTGCTGTAATAAATTTCTTTGCTATGATGTGTTAATTGCAACAGAACGACAAAATGACGATAAGAGTTTGAATAGCTTAATTTTTATAATTGTAATTCGATATAAAGTATACAATTGATTACATGGAATGTAATATGTCCCAAGGGGAACAGTGCTGTTTATTATGTTTATATACAAGATCTACTATGAAAGTCGTCAGTTTGCTAACCACCTAGTGATTAAATAGAAAGTACCTTAATTCCTACGGTTACTTGATTCCTACGGTATACATCCCGCAATCTAAGGTACCTATATTATTTGTTGAGCCATAATGATTAGTATGACAAAAACTATAGTTGAGTTATGAATGAAAACAATTTCCACAGAAGTTAACAAGCTTATCACGTTGTTCCCAATGGGGAATAATTATGTAAAAGTATAACAATAATTGGCATGTTATAATGTATAAGTAAACCTGTAGTCGACGCCGTGTATCTCCGTGTGGTAGTCGATGAATGGCTTAATAGCGTCCAGCAGTCCGGGCTCCATCTTGTGCACCTCGTCGAAGATAAACAGCGACCGCTCACAGGCGGCAACGCTCTTACGTATTGCGTCAACAAGCTCCAGCTGCACAAACATATATTACATTAATATGTTGTCAACAAGCTCCAGCTGCACAAACATACATCACACTTGTAAGTTGTCAACAAGCTCCAGCTGCACAAACATATATCACACTTGTATGTTGTCAACAAGCTCCAGCTGCACAAACATACATCACACTTGTATGTTGTCAACAAGCTCCAGCTGCACAAACATATATTGCATTAATATGTTGTCAACAAGCTCCAGCTGCACAAACATATATTACATTTATATGTTGTCAACAAGCTCCAGCTGCACAAACATACATCACACTTATATGTTGTCAACAAGCTCCAGCTGCACAAACATACATCACACTTATATGTTGTCAACAAGCTCCAGCTGCACAAACATACATCACACTTGTATGTTGTCAACAAGCTCACAAAAAACATACACAAATGACACCCACTTTATAGACGTCGGTTTTGCCCTCATGTGGGAAGCTGACAGAAGCGATGAACTTGTGAATATAGGCGCTTTTTTGGCCTTTTTTAAAGACGGCTTCGGCCACCAAGTCTGATACGAAGTTCTTGCCCGTGCCAGTGTCGCCATGCAAGCTGATCACAAGAGCCTGTAAACAGAAGAAAAATATTCACTTCCAAGAAAATTTTAAAAATTTATGTGATAGTAAAATGACAATACAGCCATGTGTAAATCTACAAATGTGTGTGGAGATGTCAAGAAGCATCAGGTCCCCATAGGTAACTGGTAAACATTACCATTCTGTTGTTAAATTGATTATAAAAAGAGGAGCTCTTCTACTAACTAAAAGAAGAATGTTAGTCCTTCTATTTCAAATTTGTGACTCAAGTCATCAGGTTTAAATCCTATACTCAGTCATCCAAACTTAAAAAGTTTCTATCGGTTAAACGTGGCATTAACTTTAATCTTCTTAGGCTGAGGATCGGCGCGATAATATACGTGCATTGGCCACACGTGGCATTAACTTTAACCTTTTTAGGCTGAGGATCGGCGTAATAATATACGTGTATTGGCCACACGTGGCATTAACTTTAACCTTTTTAGGCTGAGGATCGGCGTGATGGCTCAGAATGGCCCGGACAACAACTTCGTTCACGAGGTGCTGGCCGTGGAGGCGGGAAGAGAAAGATTCTTCTAATTCTGGAATAAATAATCACTTTGGAATTCAAACATTTCATCTACTCTTACACAAATTATGATAGGTACATAAAAATTCAGTAATTTCTTCAATCTACTTACTCAACTCAATTCATGATTTAAAAAGTATAATAAATACAGTCTTGAAGTGACTAAAATATTGGGTTTAGTCCAGTCGTTGCCAAGGTTTCAGTCATCAATCCACATACTGAACTCAATTTCTCACAATAAAGTTAAATAAATTAACAAGGTTTTAAGCAACTCACTGTCAATATTAGGCTTGGTCCAGTCGTTGCCAGGAGCACAACACTCCTGCACCTTACACATGACAAGTTTAATGGTTGCGGCAGGCGTCCGGTGACACTCACAATAAAGTTAAATAAATTAGCAAGGTTTTAAGCAACTCACTGTCAATATTCGGCTTGGTCCAGTCGTTGCCAGGAGCACAACACTCCTGCACCTGGCACATGAGGGGCGAGAAGGCTTGGAAGAGCGCGGCGCTCACGATGCTCGCGCCCACAGCGAACGCTGAGAAGAGTTCACCGTACGCGCCCTGACATGCGCTCAGCAGCAGCAGCAGCGTTAACGCCGCTGCCCGCCTGTTTAATAACATCCTAAAACGTGTAGTGAGAAGCTCTCTGTAATATCTGAAATTTGTTGTAGCAAAGTAAGGTGATTAACATTAATATTGAGCAGCCTTGTTATATAAATAATTATTTAGCAAAGGCATAAAGTGATAAACGGATATTGAGTTGCTACAACGTGTCGTGAGAAGCTTTCTGTGATAGCTGAAATTTGTTGGAGAAAAGTAAGGTGATTAACATTAGTATTGAGCTGCCTGGCTATGTAAATAATTATTTAGTAAAGACATAAAGTGATAAAGGGATATTGAGTTGCCTTTTCAAATAAATAATTTTTTAGCAAAGATATAAAGAGACCAAAGCGGATATTGAGTTGCTAGCTATATCAATAATTTTTTAATTAAGATATGAAGTGATCAAAACGGATATTGAGTTGCCTAGCTATATAAATAATTTTTTAATTAAGATATGAAGTGATCAAAACGGATATTGAGTTGCCTAACTACATGTTATGATGGAATGAAGTATGAGTAATAATGACTCAGCATAAAAACAGAATGAACGTCAAGAGGAGAATAACAAGACAATAAACGCTAGGAAGCGTTGCCTTATACAATGGACAAGGTGAGGACAATAATGGTAATTTAGCATTTCCATAATAACTCGTTGATCTGAGCAGCTCCCGAGTTGGAGAAGGGAATAGCTCGAGTTCCAACCACATACCATATTGACATCGCACCTGACACAGTTAGTGAGATTACGCAAGATCTATGGCGGGCCTTATGGTACCAAGGGCGATGAGACCACAAAACTTTTTAGGACAACCAAAGAGTAAATACAAAAAAGAACTTATCCTCTTATTATAAAATTATCGAGCTTAAAAAATGAAATTGTGAAAGAAATCCGCGTGACGTTAACAAAATTTCAACGTAAGCAAACAAAAAATTGTCTCAAGACACAGGACATAATAATTTGCATATATTACTCTCGAATTTCTGGTAGCACATATCAGGTCCAATATTGATTAGGATTACAACAGCTCGGGGCATCCCGGGGTGTGCCATGACCCCAAATCCACCAGATGAGGAAGTGTCTTCGCTCATCTATGGACCCCCTGGGGATGAATGGTAAGCATATTGTAATATTTGAAACCTTTTCCACTAGGCCAAATACAATAATAAAATAAATTACATGACATCAAATAAATAAGTCAGTTGGTCTTACTGCTTAAGGTTTGTAACAAAGAAGTGAGATAAATTTTAGAATTCCTTTATTATATTGTTTTCGAATAGGTCAAATAAAATAATAAAATAAATTACACGACATCAAATAAATAAGTCAGTTGGACTTACTGCTCAAGGTTCGTAACATAGAAGTGACATAAATTTTATAATTTCTTTATTATACTGAAGATCGGAAGTGGGAGAGCAGTAAAATTCAATCATTTAATTAATTGGTTTTCAAAAGAATTCAGTTCATACATGTATACTGTCACACAAATGGTCTCGTTAATTAAGAAGCGAGGGACGCTAAACACGAATTAAAAGATGCAAAACATCACTGGAATCTTTTTATTACGATCATGACCAAAATATGATTCGAGTGACAAAATAATCAAAGGCTGACAATCAATTGTAATGCGCCAGATAAATTAAATTCATGGGATATGCAAATTTGTAGTAGGACGGCGAAACAAACAAGTCTCACCTAATTCAACAAGCCACCTGACTTCAAACCAACAATTCATCACAAACACAATAACACTTAATGGTAGAACCCAAACAAATCGCTAAGTTTCTATCATTCTTGAGATAATAATAACATAATACCGATTTATTTAACAGAGATTTGCCAAGAACGCAACTTTATTAAGTTGCGTTCGCCGCGCTAAACAATGCCTTTTACGTGGGAAAAAATTGATTGCATTCAATAAGTCGCAGGTAACAGAGATATTGCCAGAGACAAAATAATTCTACATCAAAATAATTCAACACTAAACACTAGAATCACTGTGGCGTAGAAACTCATCATTTCATCCCTCACTGCAACATTGATGAGCTGGTAGTGATGACTGAATTATAAGTAACATATAAAGAAATATATGCTTGGAATTTCACAGCCAGTACAGCAGCAAGCAATGTGACCCGTCATAGGTAAAGAAAGAATAATAAGTAACTTACTATACTAGTTTCTAATTAACTTTTAAACAAATTGCTGACCTTAGGTATTTGAACCATAGATGCGTTGTAACTCAATTGATCTGCCAATTTACATTGCGTTCAATTAAATATAAAAATATGAGACACTTCGAATCCTGGCAATCTGAACCTAAGCTTCAAAATGTCCGCTCTAACTTCGATAGAAAAATATTGTACATCAAAACACTGAAAGTTTGAGATCAAGTCCATGAAGTTGAGCAACGTGAAATTTACGATAAATAAGGAGAATTTCCTTAGAAAAATAGAAAAATTAACGAGTATTGAAGGACTTAAAAGATTTTCTTAGCAGAGTACAAATAAAGTTCTCAGTGCAGTAGGCTAACAGCACTAGAATATGTGTTGAAACTCGACTGCAGCATTCAGACGTGTCAAGAACAATCATCAACAAGGCAGACGTGTCAGCAACATTTCAATGGAAAATTTGAATTTGTGACCTTTGAACTTCCAAGTGAGTAAGATAAAAACGAACTCTATATGCCACTTTCTTGCAGCCCTTGTATGCGAAGAGCAGATTCTCGGAAGGGAAGTACCTACACCAATGCGTCAGCCACCAACCTGCAGAGTGAACCATGGATTAAAATGCCTTCTGGAAAAATTTGCAATGAAATGAAATTTATTTTGTGTTAAAATTTGCAAAAGAAGCGAAATGGATATTGAATATCTATTCAAAAGTCAATTATTTAAAAGTATTAATAGGTACCACTATTATGTCATCCCTTAAACCTGATATGAATTTCGACCAAAAAATGAAACCAGACACAGAACAAGGGACAATCTGATGAATGTGCCTGTGACAACAGGCTTAATACAGTTGGATTCCGACTTACGAACTCAATTTGTGGAGTTTTCAAGAGTTCCAGCAAAGTAGTTCGTTCGCACAGCAAACATATTTTTCCTATTGAAATCAATGGAAATAACTCCGATCCCTATGGAGCTCCCCCCAAAAAACATCTCTGTTACGTATCTAATACTCACAGTGGGATAAGAAACAATTATTTTTATTTTGAGGTGCCTGACAAGGCATATTTATGGCCCATGATAGCGGAGATCATACTTTTATTTCGGCCGTACGCTCGGCCAAACTGACAATCCGCAATGCGGTTGCATCCAATTTATCATTAATAGTTATAAGTTTATTTTTATGCTGATCCACTGCATTTTCCATTGCAAAGAGTCGTACAATGTAGCTCAGTCGCATAGCAGAACATATTTTTTCCAATCTGACAGTTAGTAAAGCTGTTTGGTTATGAGGCAGGAGGTTCGTTAGGCGGGGTTCCACTGTAGTACCTAAGGGACTAACTTGATCCTGTAGGGTCGGGTTTTAGCTTCTTAGATGACATCTCATAATAATAAATATTATAATATAATCGCTAAGCCTGGTAATAACTAGAGGACTAATTTGATCCTGCAGGGTCGGGTTTTAGCAGCCTAGACGTCATCTCATAATAATAAACATAATCATATACCCGCAAAGCCTGGTAATAACTAGAGGACAAATTTGATCATGATCCTAGATGACATCTCATAATAAATATAACTGCTAAGCCTGGTAATAACTAGAGGAAAAATTTGATCATGATCCTAGATGACATCTCATAATAAATATAACTGCTAAGCCTGGTAATAACTAGAGGTACTGACTTGATTATCTCAGAGTCAGGTTTGAGCTCGACGTGCCGCCGCTCCAGGGGCAAGAACGGCACGTAGAAGTCCACCAGCGAGTGCTGGATGAGCTCACTCATGTGCAGGCCACCTGCGTGATAACAAGTAAATGTAGGACAACAAGTGCTGGATGAGCTCACTCATGTGCAGGCCACCTGAGTGATAACAAGTAAATGTAGGACAACGAGTGCTGGATGAGCTCACTATACCGTAAATAGTAGGTAGTATATAGTAGAATGAGCTCACGTCAAGAAGTATAGTAACATGTACGAAGAACTCGCATTAGCTATAAAACTTTCAGCATTAATTTATGTATTTTTTACTTGAACAAAATATTTAATAAACGAATTTCGAGCTTGTGGTACCCGGGGATCGCTACGTCCCCAAGCCTCCTCACCGACGGGAGGGAGGCTCACTTGGGAAAATCGAGTCATCTTATTAATATATTTATATTAACCCTCCACTACATACACGAACCATTCACCCAATACCAACTAACAAAATACCAACTAACAAAATGCCACCTCATTTAAAGATTTATTTAACCATTAAGATTGCTTCATCATTTGCCTGATATATGAATCGAACAAAGATACCAACTAATTCGGCATTCAGACCGGAAAGGCTCTAGAATTAATTGAAAGTAAAATGAAGTTTTCAAGTGGATTTTTGACGGGTTTGAGGGGGAAGGTTGCAAAAAGTACTGAAAATGAGGAGTAGGCAAGCAGCAACAGAGTGGTTAACTTCTAAGAATTTTAAAGCTGCGTGTCGTTAAATAATGCAATGAAGCCAATGATACAATATAAATGCAGTGAGGAAGGAGATTTTTGTTGAGAAAATATACGCAAGGAAAATACTATTTTTATCTTGAATATTGGACAAGATAAACTAAGTCTTCTGATAAAAATTCAAACGAATTAATTGGCTTATCATATTAATCCGCCAATTATTTGGGCTCAATTCTTCAACAAGGAGGCTTTTACTTCACTTAAATTGACAAGATATTTATCATAAATATAATAAACAAACAAAATACATACAATACATGCAACAAGATGTATATAATTTTAGTGGCCAAAACTACCTATATAAAGCTTACTGAAGCGCTATTCTCCTTTCATGAAAAATTTCAAATCCTTATACCGTACGCAAACAAATGTGTCGGCATTACTTCCGTGCTCCATGCTAATTATAAAGACTCATGCAAGATGATGACAACGCAGAGCTATTATTCATCACAGAAGTAGCTTAATCAAGTTGAAAATAAACATTCCAATTTAGAAGAATGAGTTATTCAAGAAGTCTTGTTTAAAACAGCAACAAACCGACAACAAAATTATAGCTAATTTTTAACTAAAATGTACCGGATGCATTCCAATTTAGAAGAATTTGCAATTTAAGAAGTTTTGTTCCAAGCAGCAACAAACAAACAACAAAATTATAGCTAATTTTTAACACACATGTATCTCATGCCATTAAATATTGCATTGTTCAAAATTTTTTTATACAGACCCGAGGCTTTGAAGCATGCATGCTGTTTTACTTGCTTGAATTATACGCAGCCGGCCACGGTACGCAAGCACCAGTCCAGCACCACGGCGTACACACGGCAGCTCCTGCACGACACAAAATCATGCTATATACGCTCAGAGATATCAGCGTGACAGGTCCTAATAACAGTGCACTTTTTACTCTTTACAATATGACCTATCTATTGGCCTGATCGTAGCTTTTATGTTCCTCAAATGATCCGTGAAATTTTCTAATTAGGCAATCGATCGTAGCTTTTATGTCCCTCAAATGATACATTAAACTTTCTAATTAGGCAATCGATCGTAGCTTTTATGTCCCTCAAATGATACATTAAACTTTCTAATTTAGGCAATCGATCGTAGCTTTTATGTCCCTCAAATGATACATTAAACTTTCTAATTTAGGCAATCGATCGTAGCTTTTATGTCCCTCAAATGATACATTAAACTTTCTAATTTAGGCAATCGATCGTAGCTTTTATGTCTCAAATGATACGGGAAACTTTCTAATATATATTTTATTGATTACATACTAGCCTATCTGCTAGTAATACATATATGCAAGAAAAAACTGATATTTTGTTAGCATAAATTGAAATAAATAAATATCTGTGGCAAATATTTGTAAAATAACTTAGCAAAGAATAACGATACCTATCAATGATTACGAATACGTGGTTGACTGAACAAGAATAATAATCTAATATGTGGACATAAATAATAATCTGCAATAACTCACCTGGAGAGAGGCTTGCAGATGTCCAGGTGGCTGGCATCCACGGCTATCGTCTCGCCAACGCCTGCGTCTGCAAGTAAAAAAAAATTAACGTAAGAATTATTTCCATTTCCTCGCGCCAAGCTAATACATTTAAACAATAACTTCACAATACAGTTTTTAAATCAAATAACTAATCATATATTATTTAAGAGGACTTTGCATCAATCAAATAGCCTATGGTGACGTAAAATTGAGCGTCTCAATATTTAAATATAAATTTTCAATTAAAATCAATAGAAAATATAGATACATAACCAAATTAAAACATAGAACATTTTCACTGAAGCCACAAGAATTTTTCTTCAATCGTCATAATATAAGACTGGATATGAGCCTCACCAGCCGAGTCTCGAGGGAATTAAAATCGATAGAAAATAATTACAATCAAATTTAAAACATGGAATATTTTTATTTCAGCCACAATAATTTTTTTTTCAATCGTCACAATATTAGACTAGATATGAGCCTCACCAGCCGAGTTTCGAGGGAATTAAAAGCGACAGAAAATAATTACAATCAAATTAAAACATAGAATAATTTCACTGAAGCCACAATAATTTTTTTTTCAATCGTCATAACATAAGACTGGATATGAGCCTCACCAGCCGAGTCTCGCGGGAATTAAAAGCGACAGAAAATAATTATAATCAAATTAAAACATAGAATAATTTCACTGTAGCCACAATAATTTTTTTTTTCAATCGTCATAATAAAAGACTAGATAAGAGCCTCACCAGCCGAGTCTCGAGGGAATTAAAATCGATAGAAAATAATAATAATCAAATGAAATCATAGAATATTTTCACTATAGCCACAATAATTTTTCTTCAATCATCATAACATAAGACTGGATAAGAGCCTCACCAGCCGAGTCTCGAGGGACGGGCACGAAAGACAGGCCAGGCAATAGCGGCATAGGTCTCGTGTCGACGAGACTGAGGACAGAGAAGCGCCTCGTCTGCCAGCACCTTATGAAGCTGTCATGCAGGTGCTGCAGGTCGCTGTGCTGCAGGTCGCTGTGCTGCAGGTCGCTGTGCTGCAGGTCGTTGTGCTGCAGGTCGCTGTGCTGCAGGTCGCTGTGCTGCAGGTCGCTGTGCTGCAGGTCGCTGTGCTGCAGGTCGCTGTGCTGCAGGTCGCTGTGCTGCAGGTCGCGCAGTTCAGGGGCATCAGGGTGCAGCCACGAGGCATAACGCGCCCATGGAGCTCCTCCGTGTGGGGTTGATAAGAACAAAACACCGAGCGTCTTCGCAGATAAGATATTTCCTTGACACTCTGGAACTTCTTTGGCTAGAAATTCTTGTGGCTTATTTTTCCTGGTGGTGTTTAATACAAATGTTGAGTCATCAAATTCAAATAGAATATCTTTCGTGCGCTCAACTTTTGCTTTTTCACCTACTTCAAGAATTGACTCTTCAGTTTCATCTTTCACGTGTCTCAGAAGTTTTTCCGACGATTTTTTGAGTTCAACATCTAGTTTTTTTCCTATTTTAGAACTAGATTCATTCGAATTCAGTGCTGAATTTTGCTCTTTTCCTCCAGTTTCTTCAATCATATCAGTTCTCCTGCTATTATCGAGACGCCCACTTAAGTTCTCAGTCGCCCCACATCCGTCGTTCTCGAAAATAGCTTTGAGTAAGAGCCCACCTCTGGAGTGGGCGAGCCATAAGACAGGACGGCGCCCCACTCCAGCCCTCACCAGAGCCCCACTGAGCCTTAGGGCTTGAGAGCTCAGCGTCCTGGGGCTGGATTCGTGCCAGGGTTCATGCAGGTTCACGGCTACGATCCTGACGCAGGTGTTGGTTTGGCGTAGCATGTCTACCGCGAGCCAGTCCTGGGGCCAGCACCAGCTGTAGTCTGAGGTACCTGTTAGAGGCTGGTATATTACATGGAGCAATAATTGAGCCTAAGTGCAGTATTGATAAATGCTAATTGAATTGTATGTACTGGTACATATTACCAAGTTGGGGCAAAAATCTTCATATACCGGTACATCTTAGGAGTCATTATCGCTGGGTGTAATGCGTTCACTGGTATGTTTACCAGATAACAAAAAATTACAAATCTTAGTTTGTAAGATTTCTATTAAGTGACGCCATAAATACTAATAAAATAAAATTAGGTGGTAATTTCATACGTACCGTATCAGACATAGAGCATTTGCAAAATAATTCAAATCACAATTTCGAATAGGAATCATTAAAGATTGGTAACAACCACTCATCATACCGGGAACTTGATCCTTGAGTTCCTTGCAAACCTTAGTAATTAGCGCCAAATTTAGTCAGCTACTGACCCATTGTAAAATTGCATTGCAAAATTTAGCTAGCTTCTAACCTGTGTAAGTTAATCCATTTATTCCATTATATCCTTAGAAAAAAACATAAAATTTAGCAATTAACTGACCTGCGCGAGCTTCGTCTCGCTGTCGCCATGTCCACGCCGCCCCTCCCAGGATGCCGTGCAGCAGCACCATGTGAACCAGGCGTGGTGCGCCTTCTGTTGGCCTCTCAGACAAACGCTTCACTTCTGGTTCTTCTAGCGGTGACCGGGGAACCAAAGTTTTTGCACCATTTGCAGGCATGGTATTTTCTAAACAATGTCCATGATTTGAAGACTCCGTTAAAGATTCAACAGAAGGATGAGGAATATCAGAATCAAATTTAATTTTTTTCAAGAGGTCTAATTCGGCCTCGGACAACACGGGGTAAATGCCCTCATCGTAAAGAGGGAAAGTTGAAAGGTTCGGAGAATAAATTGCACGTACTGTAACTCGTTCACATTTTCTGCATGGGCAAAGATTGCTTTCAGATAGAGAAGAGCTTTTGGCGTTCCAATCACCTGAAGTTAGGAAAGAGTTGAGGTAGTTTAAATGAAATCTGCTAACAGGATTCTCATTGCATTCGAACTCGAAGTTATACCATTTAAAAATATTGGGTTTAGAACAAAATTGTATGAATGGATCCATTTGAGATGTGGCATCAAGATTGTTGTCATTGTAGAAATAAGCATTACAGAGATCTAGCGAGCCTAAATTCAAGAACTTCTGTATTGTGGGCAAAAGTTGTGCATTGAGTGAATTGTTCCAAGTATTGAGCAACGCTCGAGATGCTGCTAACTGCACGGCAAAGCTGGGCTGCTCCAACGCCTCTTGCAGCAACTCTGCAGCCCCGGACTGTATGACGGCTGAGCTTCCTGTTGTTGAGCACGCAAGGTTCGCCAATGCTTTGGCCGCCACTTCACTAAGGACGTCATCCTGAAGACGTAAAACCTTGCCTAGCATTACCGGCGCATGGGAAACGCAGAGCTCTTTGTGTGTCTCCTGCCTTGAACATGCTGAGAAGAATGCAATTGGTTCCAGCAGCAGCTTGAGAAGCTGAAGCTTCGGTAAAATGGGTACTGGGCATGAGAGTCGGGATGAAGATAGCGGAGGCTGGTAAGAAAAAACTGAGTTAGGAGAGTGAGATAAAGGATACGAGTCTTGGGTAAGAGTTGCGCCAGAGACAATAGGCAGAAGAGGCAGTGAATCGCCAACTAAAAAACGAGATAGAGTTGAAAAATGTTGCAATGCGCTAATTCTTGAATGGATGGAAGCTGTGTATTCATGATCTTTCATTTTTACATTAGTGAATTTTGTGATGAACGGTTCAGACTTAAGCACAGAGCAATGCCATGGATTAGGTATTGCTAACGGACTGGGAGGGCCATCTGCCGGTCCACACAAAATTAAACTGCTTAACCTACAAGGCACACAAATTTTAGAATAATCAGACTGGGAAACTGAAATAATTTTAGACAAGAGCTCACATGTCATTTTTCCGCTGCTTGGGGTAAAATTGATTGCAAAAATATTCTGGAGGCCTCCTATGTGGCTGGAATTTTTTAGTATTTTAGCAGTTAATAGCAATGCATTTCTGTCACCACAATCACCAATTATATTACACCAGTTTTGGTCACCTATAGAATTTCTGGTCTTGAAGGCAGAAGGAATTTTGCTTAATTCATCACCATTGTAAAAGGATGGATGGAAAGAATATTCAGATGTTGAATTGAAAGAACAAGGCTTGGGTAAGGAGCCTTTGAAGCCATCAGAATGTTCTGGTAATCCTTCAGTTACAGAAGGGGATTTTTCTTCAGCACTATCTTCTTGGGAATAATTGACTGAGAACGCCAAATGCGGAGAATTGTTGTCCTTGGTAAAATTCTGCATTGTTCTGTAGCTCACATCAGGTTTAGCAATAAATTCATTCCATGGATGGAAACGTGTTGGCAGTGAAGGCCAGAAATCAACAGTGTCTGGAAAATTGCAGTAAGGCTCGATCCAATCTTCGTCCAATGTGTCCCACAGCGAGCGACGTCTGTGCGCTGCAAACTGAAGGCCATGTTTATGCATCTGCTGCTCAGCCTCAGCCAACACCTTCTGCACAACAATGCAATAATTGATTATTTTTGGGATTAAGTTGGGATTACGTTCCAAACCTTAAGTTAAAAGGATATATTTATTAATAAGCAACTAAAAATGAAACAAAATTGCATAGGAAATTGGCAAAAAATAAATATTTTCAAATGTAGAAGTGTCCAATTTTGATACAACAAATTTTTATGATCTAGGTTTTTTTCAAATAAGCTTGAAAAATAACTACTTGAGTTGAGCACATTAGGTATTTAGGATGAAAAGCAGCAAATGTTCAAAGTTCCTTGTGAGTCTAGTGATGATCACCTCAAGGGGCATGATGGCCAGCCACCCTCTATTGAAAAACATTTTAGTTTCTTAGGCAATTGTTTTCCCAATACATACTTCCCCTTGAAGTATCATAATAAGAGCAAACGGTAGAACAATTTGGTCAAATGTTCAATCCAAGATTTGCAAAGATGATCTAAATTTTGGTGAATATGGGTTTCAACAGTGAATAACAAAAATGGACACTATCAGAGGTTGGAGAGTTGTTAAGAAAACATGGAAAGAACTCAGATTGAAAAAGCTTTTTGCAATTATAAAAATTATTATTTTAATTTATTTCCTTTATATGTACGTACATATTCCAACTCACAATGTGGGTGTATATACATGCTACAACAAACTTCTACTAATGAATCAATTCAAGACTTTAGAATCATTAGCAAATATTACAAAGAGGAGTAGATATTTTTTCAAGTTGAAACATACCAATTGTGTGTTACTTTAATTACCTTTAAAGTAATTGACACAAAGTTAATTGTTTAATTTAAAGTAATGGTTAAGAGTTGAATTGGTTGGATTAGAAAACTGGTGTGATGAATCTTGAGAGGAATCTTATCTTACCTTTAACCTGCTGTGCAGTGGAGAACCCAGAGGTATTTTTTCCTCCAATAAGCCCACCAAGAGTGCATGGAATGAAGTGATGCATGCATCTGCACTCTGCAATGAATTAAGGCTTTTTTACTTTATACAAATGTGAAATTATTGTGCAAGTTATGAGTTTGAAATTAATGATATACAGAAAGGCAAGAATCCTCAGGCAGGAAACTATCACCTTAAGAATATTCTGTTTTTAAATGAAGTTGTTAACAGCTAAGTTGACAAATTTTATCATCAGTTGTACCAAAATATAATCTCAATTTCCAAAGATTGGTGAAAAATTTTCACAAACAACATAAAACTGCAAGCCATAATTTGAATTTAACTTTGTATTACCAATGTTAACGTACCTCATTTGCTTCTTGTTTGGTAGTAAACAACAATGGCCAGTCCACGAAAGCTGCAAAAAATAACTTAAGTTATTCAAATTTTAAAGATGCCGCATTTATTTAACAAGGAAATTACCAACTTCCAAGCTCAATGAATTGGCAAGCTGCAGAAATAAATTGGCTTGGCTGCTGCAAACTGCAGCTGCCAAGAACCCTAATCAGCAACCCTGTTTCATTTGGGCAGGACAAGTTTGTTTAACTACACTTCGTTATTCTTGCTAAATAGTGTCCACTGTTGGGTATAAAGGGTAGATATGCACATTAAACAGATATAGAAATCAAACAGATATACAAAACAAGCTAACAGATGTGCATATCATTTCTTACCCACTCCCATCTAAATGAAGCAAGGTATTTTAGTTGGCCTTTAATGAAGGATCCAAGTCTTTAACAGGGGTATGTGGAACATTGTCTGCATAAGTTGCTAGCAAAATCTAACCTTTAACAAGCATTATGCATCATGAGTGGTACTGTAATTGCAGTATTCCATTATTTGGTTTAGCATAACTAAAAATTGATAACGGGTCCTGTATTAATACTATCAATTACATCTTGAGAGGCAAAGTGTCATGGATATCTACATGTGATAAAATACAAGTTTAAATATGTGCATTTCATTTCTTATCAGTGAATTTGAGGAGAGAGAAATTTGAGAGTAAGTATACATACTTTCACTTACCATCACTCACTCCATAACCTGGATTAACAACTTTTAGAATATTGCCCATGCTTTTTGACACAAGTTTTTAATACTTCACAATCTACAATTAGAAAACAAAAAGAATATAAAAATAACCATAATTGCAAAACTGCAGAATAAGCAAAAAAAAATATTAAATAAACCAATCAAATTTTATCAATTAATATATTTATACAAGCACTCTGCTCAAGCTCAGGTCACCTGAGGCAGATGAAGGCTCACTCAGGAAAATGCATGTTTGTATGTTTGAAAATGTACCTATGTTTTGAAACAACTCTCTGTCCCAGACTGGGCTTAAAATTGGATCATTTTTAAAGCCCAGAGTTTAGCTATAAGTTAACAAGCACCAAGAAACTTAGAAAAACATAAGCCATGAAAATTGTGTTAAGAATATTTTTAAAATCTCAGAATTAGAAGTGATATTTGTATTATTTTAAAAATTAGGGACTTTCAGGTTGAATGTTGATTAAGCTAGTTCAATCTGTCTGTGTGGGTCCTAGTGTGGAAAATATCTACGTACTCTACGAACTATGACTGGATATTTTGAGCCATGAGTATCAGATTAACATCCGTGAAAAAATGCTTCTGGAAAGTGAATTTTTTTACAATTCAAAATATAAAGTTTTTCTATTTTATCTCTAACTTTACTATAAAAATAGCAGCAAAATAAATGCTTTGCTCAACTTTAAGAGGCAATTTTGTATATTAGAATGCATTATTTTCACTTCTGTTGAAAGAAGTGCCAAATTTTTTTTGCTGTTAGCTTACTGTCTGACATGACCAAAAGTTCACAATAAAGATTGGAACTTTCCTAATTATTTTCAAAATTTTTGAAGCTTCAAAGTGAAATTTTTATAAAAATCTTGACTTTTTTATATTACTTTTCTGAACAATTAAATAGCAGATAATTATTACAAACAGTAACACTAACAAGAATCATGCAGCTCCAAACAAGTTGGGTAAAGTCCTGCTTTTTTCTGAAATATCGCGGCTCTAATATCATATAATTTCAGTAGGTATAAAATCTTGTGGCTCAAATGTCATGTATTTTTGTTTGATTGTAAAAAATTGCAGTTTGCACTTTGCAAACATGTTTTTTCATAAAATTTTCAACTTCTGCAATTTGCAGTACTTCAATGATCCTGCCAAAATATCCTGAAGATTGCAGAACATAATGATAATGAGTCAACACAAAATGTTTGGTTGAAGATTGCATAGTTGCAGTTACGTCATAGTGGACAGACTGCATTATCATGCATTCAGTTGCTACTAAAGTAAAGACAAATGTTATTGTTGCTGTTTGACTGTTTTTAGGGTATAATTAGAGATTTGGGGTAGCACATGCAGAGGACTTTGTAAATAAGTTCCTGGCTTGTGAATGGCTTTTCATGGCCAAGATATGGAATTCATGGCTTGAAGCAATGGAATCACGGCTGGCAAAGCCATATGACCAGGGCTCAAAAAATCCAGTTGCGGCTCTCCAAGTAGATATATTCCATGACTGGCTCCAAAAATGACAGGAATGCTTTAATCAGGATAGGAATTTTTCTACTCGTTTCTGAAATCTTGCAGTCCAAGGCAACAAATTTTTAATACTTTTTCAAACTTGCTGCCGGTGCCAGATAGTGCAATTTTGTTAACAATTAGGTAGATTATAGATAGGAGGTAATTCATCTGGCAGAAATCTTGCAGTTCCATAAATGGAAGGAAAGCTCTAGTCCAACTAGTCGTGGCCCTAAAGGTAGACGTTTTACTTTTAAATGCTTGTGCTGAGGTGCTCTATCAGCAGACAGCACTCAGCAGCTTATTGAGTAGATAGGCCACTATGCAGAGGGTGGATGCAGCGTCGGCAATATATGGATTTTTAAGCCCAAAGCGACGCCGGCCATTTTAAAGATGCGTCGCCGGGTAATTTTTAATGAAAGGCCATTTACGCTGAGTAATGACGAACTATTTACAAGCCACGAACTTATTACAAGGTTGCATGCACGTGTTAGCCCAAATAACTAATTTTACCCTAAAAACAGTCCGGTTGTACAGCAAGTGTCAACTGAACAAGTAATAAAGCAGTCTGACCGCTCTAATGCGACCGAAACTACGCAATCGAAAAAATGTTGTTTACATTTTTTGCAGGAACTCATTGCAACTGATTTCCGGACAAGCTTCGCTGCATCGTAATCCATCCAACGTACCGGAAAGTGGCGGAAACCTTACTTTTTTTCTAAATAGTTGGCTGAAGACTGAGAAATATATTAAATGCAAGAATTTCAATCTAAATGTGTCAGCAAGATCTTCTGAAGGCAAAAATTTTGCCGATAATGCGTCGCCGTAGGTCTTTAAATCTTCGTTCACTCTCTGCACAGTGGTAGATAGGTACACTGCATACACACTAACACACATAAGCTAACACACAATTTTCTAATTAGTTTTTTTTTACATATATTAAACAATATTTACCATTTGCCCTGGTTACCTCTTACCTGGTAAATAAAAAATCAGGGTACCAATGGACATTTTCATTTTGTTAGCAACATTTTGACTTTCAAAATGATGAAATTGAGTGTATCAATAATTAATCATTCATTATCAAGTTTCAAGATCAACCAAGATCACAAGATGCATTGCATTGAGTCCACTGTGCAGAGAGTGGATGAATATCGCAAGATCTTTGGCGACGCTTCAGTAGCCAAATTTTCGCCTTCAGAAGATCTTGCCGACACATTTAGATTGAAATTCTTGCATTTAATATATTTTTCAGCCTTCGGCCAACTATTTAGAAAAAAAGTAAGGTTTCCGGTGCGTTGGATGGAATACGATGCAGCAAAGCTTGTCTGGAAATCAGTTGCGATGAGTTCCCGCAAAAAATGTAAACAATGTTTTTTTGATTGCGTAGTTTTGGTCACATTAGAGTGGTCAGACTGCTTTATTACATGTTCAGTTGACACTTGCTGTACAATCGGACTGTTTTTAGGGTAAAATTAGTTATTTGGGGTAACACGTGCGTCGTGCATGCAACCTTGTAAGTTGTAACCCAGGTTTCATACAGTGGCAATAGTCGTTGGAATTTCAGCGACTTTTGCTAAAGTTATCGACCAATTTTTTTTACTTTACAACGACTTTCGAGCTAAAATAATAGGTCATTTATCTTTTTCAATTTAAAATGGCCGGCGACGCTTTGGGCTTAAAAATCCATATATTGGCAACGCTGCATCCACCCTCTGCATAGTGGCATTGAGTGATAAAATTTGGATCAACACAACTGACAACTTACACAAGAACAAAATCTTGTGTAGATACTAGTACTACTGTAGATCAAAATGATACTACCTAAATTATTATTCAATTTAGTTACAAACTTAGAAATAATTATCAAATCACAAAAATATGAAGATGAACAAGAATTAAAGCACAAAAAATTACTCAAACTTGAGGAGGAGTCTAAATAAATACTCAAACTTGAGCCTCTTGAGGACACTAAAAAGTCTCTGCTTGTGCTTTGACATAGTATTTATGTCTATGATAGTAAGTTAGTAACATAATTCAATCGTTGTAAATGTAACATAATGATAATGCAATGCTGCAGACATGGAGTCTTAGATTGAGAGGCTCCAATCAGTTCCATCACTGCTCACGCATTAGACGCATGGAAAATATTATATGACATGCAACATTATCTGATCATTCTGATGATGATCACTGAAGACTGAAGTCTGAACGCGGGCGATAGGGTGCTTTCAAAATTTGAAATTGGCTGCTAGCCTGCTTCGGACGTTCAGGCTTCAGCGGTCAGCTTGAGCCAGCTTGTAAATTGAACTTTTACGCTCTGCATGTAGCTGTTGCATAATTAAAAAAATATAGTAGATGTCAAAATTTAATACCAGTCAGCCGTTGTCAAGTACACAATAAATAACTCATCGAATTCGACTTGAAATTATATATTCATTAACAAAGGCACTCTACCCGACTAAAGTACACTAAACCTAGGCGAGGGCTTCACTGAGGTTTTTCTGCATTCTTCATGTTCGGAGATAATTCCATCCACGCAAACTGAACGCGTTCTTGACCGGTATAAGTACCAGTGTCAATAAAAGTTTTATTCTCCATTTGTATATTAAATATACAATTTACATTCGATTCATAAAAAACAAATATTGAAAAACTTTCAGAAAAAATAAATAAAATAATCATCATAATATTTTTAACATTATGTAAACCAGTCTGACATCTTCTTGGCCACCTTTTGACCTAATTTAAACACAATGCATTTTCATTCAACGAAGTTTTAAGAGCAGTAAGCGATTATTTCAATAATAACACAGGTTTTTTATGCCATACACACTAATATGCGTGTCAGCTTGTTCGTTAGTGGTTGTTCAAAGCTGTTTAAAAAAGCAGGCAGCTTTCAAAAGGTTATATCTATGGATTGAACGAGCATGAAATGGATGCGAACGTTGATGTACGCAGCTCACAATTAAACACAGCCTATGTCAAATGGTGCATGATGAGCGTGAAAGAGAATACGACAAGTTTTATCGTTGACGCTCCGAGTATGAACATCTTCAAAAACAGACTAGACAAAGTTATGCAGGAGCATATGTTCAGTCATAAAATGCCTAGCAAATTACGGACCAGGCAATAAGTCCAGCGGCTATCTCAATCAATCGTCAGCCATGAAAAGATCGGGTTCCAAAGGCCGGATCCCTTGTGAATCAAGTCACGGAAAGTTCAAGAATCGGCAACAGGCCATAACATAACATAACATAACATAACATAACATAACGTAACATAACATAATGATGTCGGCGCTGAAATGTAGGCCTGATGTGGCCTGTCGCCGATTTTTGTCCTTTTCGTGCCTTGTTCATAGATCTAAACTATAATCTTCAATCTTTCTTCATAGGACTTGCCCTTCAAGCCTGGAATTATCCTTGTTGCACGTCTTTGAACATTCTCTATTAAATTTCTGTCCTTTTCAAATCCCGGTAACCACACAACGTTTCCAAACTCTAGACTCGGGCGTACGACGGCAACAAACAACTGCTTCATCGTTTCTGCATCTAGGAACTCGTATGATGGCCTATTTCGCCATGGGCCTATTTCTTCAACGCCGACACTTCTATTCTATTCTATAGCGTTCACAGCTCTCGACCTAAGAATGGATGCATTCAAACATGTTGACAGAGGTGGGCAGTAGCGCGCCACATGTAGCGGCCGCTACATTTTCAGTAGCGGTAGCGGCGCTTCATTTAAGCAATTGTAGCGGTAGCGGAAGCGCCCGCTACATATTTATGTAGCGATACGAGGTTTTGCCGCTATAGCGCTACCGCTACATTTATAGATAAAGCCTTTAGATTTTACTTAATAGTATTATATATTATTTAAAAACCAGCATGATACATACATGATATAAATTACAGAATAAAACTGTACGACAGATTTCGGTGTAATGTTGTCAACCTCAGCCTGTTACTGGTGTCAACATGTTAGTTGTTACCAGAGGTGGGCAGTAGAGCGCTACATGTAGCGGTAGCGGTAGCGGCGCTACAATCTAGTGGGTGTAGTGGTAGCGGTAGCGTCCGCTACATTTAGAGCATGTAGCGGCCGCTACATTTCAAAATAGCGCTGCCCAGATCGCCATGTTGAGTTTAATCAATCTTAAGAGTAACAGCTGTTGAGTTCGAAAAGAACGCACTATCACCCGTAGGCTGCTTGCAGTGTACTGTATTGTGCCCACAATTGTTGCCTTAGCGCATTTAAACGCAGCCTTTCTGTCTTAAATGAATAAGACGAAGTTAGTTGGATCAACGCACGCAACCCGCGCATGCAAATGAAAGTGCCAAATTTTGAAAACAGAGATTACACTAAATTCTGAATACGCTCATCGCTGAACAACACTAATGAAGAATTTTGTTTTCAATCACAGCCACATAATTCAAACAGAATGAGTTTCGCGTTTGTCTTTAAGTGAGTTCTGATCAACATCACTCATTGATTGAAAATAATCTACGGCAATTAAAAATTTGTATACGAGACCCGTTTTGCAATTGTAGTGAAAAGACTGACCGAAAATCAAACCCATGTTAAAAGTTTATTGTTGATCTCTACGTGACGATATAAAAATCGAGTTTGTTGTGTATGGATAAATTGTCTCAAGTACACGTAATTAATATTCCAAAACTGAATTGTAATGCCACATCTCAGCGTTATGTAGACAAAGGCGTTCTTAATTATTTTCCAAATTACCGGATGGAACTTGAGGAAAGGATGGACGGGTTAACATTACAGACTAATTGCCACATGCAATGGTTCAAAAGTTGGCTTCAGAATTCCCCCTATAATTAAATGCTGGACCGATGAATTTAACTATGGCCGATGGTTAATTTTTTTCTCATGAAAGTTAAAGTCAGTGATTAGCCAACTGTCGGCGTATTTCATCAACTGCAGAGTTACATATTTTTTGGTCAATTAGGTGCCAATAATGCTAAAAGGACGATCGTTACACCGAACGGACATAATTAGTAATTCTTCTTAAATAAACTTCATGATTGAAATTAAAATTTCTGAATTTGTTAAATTTTCACTGATATAGCTAAATTGAAATTTCATAGTAGAAAAAGGTCTAGATTTCATCGCCTCTGCAATAATTACAGAATAATTCTAAAAATCTAATGCTTTGCTCTATGCTATTTTGCAGATGATTCAAAATTTTAAAATAATTTTTTTTCATCAGTTCAATGATTACCACTCATCAAATCGTAACAAAATACGGCTTGCAAAGTTTTTGGAAACCTTTTTTAGGAATCAGGAATAGTACTTTGTTTCAAATAATTTCCGTTGTCTAGGCACCAAATCCCTTTAATTATCGAAAATTTGCAGTGGATTTAGAAACACAAAATTGACAAATCGGTGTTTGACTGTATCAAACACGGAATAATTATTGTGTACTCATTCCTGCTTAATGAATGACACCATAAGTTTCCTCGAAATACTATTTACTGATACAATCGTTCACAAATACTAACGTTCTCAATAATCTGCTTGATGGAAATGTATTCTGCCGTGCTGAAATGAACCCCGATTCTGCACCCTGAAGTAATTGTGAAAGAGAGTGAGCAGATACTTATTTATTTTTATTTATTTATTTATTCACACAGGAGCACACGCTACAATGAAAAATGAAGTTAGAGTGTAACTTAGAGAAGAGAGTGCGAACAGTTTATTTATTTATTCACACAGGAGCACACGCTACAATGAAAAATAAAGTTAAAGAGTAACTTAGAGAAGAGAGTGCGAACAGGAGAGAAGAGCTCTTTAAGAAACACGCGTTCGTGACAGCCATAAAGTTAGAGAGTAACTTAGAGAAGAGAGTGCGAACAGGAGCGAAGAGCTCTTTAAGAAACGCGCGTTCGTGACAGCCATAAAAACTCGAGGAAGTAGAGGGTAGTGAGCAACTTTGCTGGCGTGTCGGCGAGCAAAAAATATAGCCATGAGCTCGAGAGTCGTGGCCAGGTCGATGACTCCGAGCACTCCCCTCAACTTTCGCTTGTTCAGAGTGTGGCTTCCTCAAAAGGCGTGAATTGTTCATTTGATATGTAAATATATGATGGTTATTTTTAAACATTCCTTCATTTGTATCCAAAACTATTTAACTTCAGGTTCTATTATTTCTGTTTTATTGCGTATCGGTTTAGTTGTTTCTTCGTTGTACTCTATAGATAGCGACCAGCCCCAAAACGCCTATTGTAGGTTGAATCTCATTAAAATTCAATGCAATAGAGATTTCAGGTAGGATGACACAAAGCTGTAGTTGAAAACCAGGGTTCAGAATCAATGAATAATAATAATAATAATCTCTCCCTTCGTACGTCTTTTACCGGGCCAAACACAAGGGCAGAAATTTCATTACATTTAACAAAGTCCCTTTCATTTATCTGAAAAAAGTCTGTTCACATGTACCTACTTTTAATGAGTCTGCTTCTGAACAACGCACAATTTTTGTGCTAAGAGTTCCGTGTCAAAGCAATCTTTGTGTCTGCAAATTTAAAGAATATCGACAATGCAAAAACATGCGAATTGTTCGTTTTTAGCGAGAGTTTTGACTACAGTGAGGCCAAGAGGTTCACAAACAACTGGTAAATGAGTTTCAACGATCTTGTCTTCTGGTGAAACTTTTATAAATTAAGCCAGCTTGTCATTTAAAAATGCATAATTGCAAATTTTGTTAGACTATGAAAAGTTAAATGAGACAAAACATTTTAAAAACACGCTGAGGATAATTCAAAATTAATTAAGAACAAACCTAATCACACACATTCGTCTAAATTTTTATAAGTATTTCACCACTGTTGGTAACCTGATTAGTACCGTGGCAGGAATAGAATCTGACAGCGCGTTCCTGAGATAAAAGCTGACAGCGAGGAATCTGTGTCCGCGTCTGCCAGCGGTGCCAACGACAAGCAGATGTGGTTGACTACACACCGAATGAGCAACAGAAACTTGTATACCTATGGGAGCATCTTGGTGGGCATGACTATTGTTAACCCTCCACCTACCTAAAATCAGGGCATCTTTCATGCGTACTTGCCTGCATGGGGTAGCATCTTGGTGGGTAGAAATATACATCTTGATAACATATCTTGAGAAATATATATCTTGAGAAATAAACATCTTGGGCATGACTATTGTTAAACCTCCACCTACCTTACTTTCAGGGTAGCTATATACCTACTGCATTCTTGTGGTAGCATCATGGTGGGCATGGCTATTGTTAACCCTCCACCTACCTTACTTTCAGGGCATCCATCTTGCATACCTGGGTTAGCATCTTAGTGGGCATGACTATTGTTAACCTTCCACCTACTGCATTTTAAATTTCTATCATTATTATATAGTGAACGTTTATTTCTCGTATGATCAAGAGCGGCCTGATTATGGTGGCGATTGGCATCATGATCATCTTTGGCACGATGATCGTAAGGAGCACGATGATCGTGATGATCATGAGTGGCACGGTGATCATGATTCGTACAATGATCATAAGACGTACAATGAACGTGAGTGGAACACGATGAGCTACGATGATTTTGGATACTACGATGAACGGGAATTTCATGTCCACTTGCAATTCCGTACACTTGCAATGTTCACTTGCAATTGTAATTCTGTATCAGTTTTAGGTACCATCGATGGTGTTGGAGTGTGAGGGATTCAGGGTTCAACGCGGTGCATCCTCAGCAGGGCTAATCCCACGTCAGGGATACCTATCCTACAAGAACTCGGTCGGATTTTTAATCCGAAAGTTCAAGCGTTAGTTCCTATACAGTCCCGGGGAACTGGGTATAGCTAGAGAATTTTGTAAAGGATTAAAATAACCGGTGTGTGGGTGCGTACATTGTTGCGTGTGCCAGCCTAATATCTGGTGTAACAGCGCCATTTATAGTATATAGGAGTTAAACTTTCGAAAATACTCATCATATTGATACCTAATTCTATTTAGTTACTTTAGGGGCATTGCATTTTCGTAGATTTTGATGCTAGGTTTAGGTAAAACGTTACACATCTCCAATGTTGATAATCTGGAACTTATTTAGATGATTAGCTAGTTAAATATTTCGCGTAATCGGAAGGGCATGTAATGATTTAACCTTAAAACTATAGAGAGGGTGGAGCCAGTGCCTCAGTGCACTGTTCACTAGAGCGCTACATCGTTCACGCTTGTGCGTGCGGTGGGAGATACCACAGCTGTCGCTCCGGACTGAAGGTAGCGAGGGAGAATGGTGAGGGTAGCGAGGGAAAATGGTGAGGGTAGCGAGGAAAAAGAGTGAGGGTAGCGAGAGAAAATGGTGAGGGTAGCGAGGGAAAAGAGTGAGGGTAGCGAGGAAAAATGGTGAGGGTAGCGAGGGAAAATGGTGAGGTAGCGAGGAAAAATGGTGAGGGTAGCGAGAGAAAATTGTGAGGGTAGCGAGGGAAAATGGTGAGGGTGGCGAAGGCAAATGGTGAGGGCGGCGAGAGAAAATGGTGAGGGTGGCGAAGGAAAATGGTGAGGGTGGCGAGAGAAAATGGTGAGGGTGACGAAGGAAAATGGTGAGGGTGGCGAGAGAAAATGGCGAGGGTGGCGAGTGAAAATGGTGAGGGTAGCGAGGGAAAATGGTGAGGGTAGCGAGGGAAAATGGTCAGGGTAGCGAGGGAAAATTTTGAGGGTAGCGAGGGAAAATGGTGAGAGTAGCGAGGGAAAATGGTGAGGGTAGCGAGGGAAAATTGTGAGGGTAGCGAGGAAAAATACAGAGGGTAGCAAGGGAAAATGGTGAGGGTGGCGTGGGAGAATAGTGAGGGTAGAAGGGGAGAACGGTGATGGTAGCGAGAGCGAATAGTGAGGGAAGATGTACAGCGGGGTCGGGTCGCAGACGACAGAAAGAGGGCAACGAATGTGACAAATGTTACAGATGAGGAGAGAGTAATGGTAGTAAGGAAATTAAAAAACTAAACGAGGATAGAGAACGTACAGAGTTGGTAATCTAATAACCTCTTCTAAAGGTTACGGAGGGTAGTGTGGGCAAGGAGGGTTCCTGTGAGGGTGGTGAGTTCGAGGAAGGTTACCTGCGACAGAGAGGAGGGTTAGTGGCGAGGATATTGAAGGAGAGGCGGGTTACTGGCGAGGATACTAAGGGTGAAAAGGGTTACCGACGAGGGTAGTGAGGGAGAGGCAGGTAGCATCCGCAAGCTCTGACGTGAACTGTTCGAGAAAAGTTAGCAACTTTTGCGGCAGGTTACTGGCGAAGGGAGAGCCGGGTTACTGGCGAGAATAATGAGGGCGCAAAGGGTTATCGGCGAGGGAAGTGAGGGAGGGGCGGGTTACCGGTGGGGTTAGTGAGGGCGATGAGGGCTACCTGCGAGGGCAGCGAGGGTAAGTAGGCACCGGCATGAGGGCTCAGTATCGCCGTAGCCGCAGCGTAGCGAAAGTCGCGCTGGCGAAAGCTCTGCCGCTCACGGCGCTCGGGTGCAAAACTTTCCTCACACTTCCAAGTCATCATGCGTTTTTTCTGTGATAGAAATAACATTTAGTTTATTTAATATGCAAACTTGAATAGTGCATGTTCTAAATTTAGAGTTAAAAGTCAGTGTTAATATGATGAGAGATTCGAAGAGACTTGACGACAGTCGGAAGCCGGATGTTGTCTGTCTTAGGAACTTTGCACGTGCGCCGCCTGCCCGTTCGTTTTATGCGCTTACATTTTTTTTTGCAATGAAATATATATTCAACCTTTCAATTTTCCTGCGAGTGTAAAATGCCACATGGCATTCATAAAAAATTGCTGTAATTGTTTTTAAAAAATTATACAGGAGACATACTCGTATATGTCCGCTGACCTAATTCCAGGCCTGAAATTAAAGGTGATATATTTGTGCAGTCGGACGAATGGGTTTCATATATAACATAAACGCTATTTTAAACGGCAATATACAGATGTACAGTTGGACGCTAAAGGGTTAAAGTGAAAACTTCAGGATATTGATTTTCAACTTAACTTTCAGATTTTCTCAGTTGAAATTTCTATATCTATTGACATTGATCCGGCGATGGAATATAGTGCATTTTATTTTGCACGTTTTCCCCATCTCGTACAGTACGCAAATATTACTATTTGCGTACTGTAAAAAATATATATTTTATTATAATAAAGTTAATAAGCGTTTTTTAGTACTTATGTCACCACAGTTGATAGTAAAATGTATACGCGAAATAATTAAGTAATAATCTTCATATTTATTTTTCAGTGATACTTGAAATCTCTATGCATAAGATTTGTATAATTTTTATAGAGTTTTATACGACGATTATTTGATATTTTGAAAATTTGTGAAGTTGAATGAATAAAGTTTATACGAGAGTAAAACTCATAAGAAATTCTGAAACAGAATTTTATTCGTCTGATATGGCATGTGTGAAATTACTGTGAAAATAATTGTGAAAATAATATAGTGTTTTACGAAGTCGTGAATTGATACCGAATAATTCTACTGAACAACTTATTGTTCATCATACTACTCGATTATATCATAAAATTTGAAATTAATCAAAATAATTTCTTAATTAGAAGCAGGAAAATATTTTTCCATCTGTATGAGAAGTGGTGATTTGAAATAAGACTGAAATAATAGATAAATAAGGTAATAAGGCCTGTTGTTTTGGTATCAGTGGAATTTCGAGTGATAGCACCCACCGGGAAAATATTACATACAAATTTGTTCAAGAAATTGAACCAACTTATCTTCACTTGACCTAATATCTACCAAATCGGCACAAACACCATTTCGTTGGTCAATTGTTGGACTTTCACATTTGATGAAAAATTTTTCCTCGCCAGGTCACAAATTTATCCCGGTCAATTATTACAAAAAATCTATTGATTACTCCGTGACAAAAAGGCTCAGCAGCACTGATTTGTGCCAAGTGTATTAATGATAACGAACTAAAGCAGCCAACAGACATAACTTTAATTGTTCAACACATAAGTGCAATAAATAAAGGCCACTATTGGAACTACCATCCGTCATTAACGCAATTGACGACAAGCCCACCTAAACTAAAAGTAACATCTATTCTTCACCACTGCATTGAACAAAGAAACTATTAATTATTATTAATTAAATTAACTACAATTAACACATCTACCATCAACAACCACATCACATTGCACTACCTTTTTCCCGCCTGGCCCACACCCCCCCCACCGCCCCACATTCAGTATGATGGTCCCGGCCTCCTCAGCCCTGGCGACGAGCGCCTACGCCTCGGCGCTGCATCCTTCGCTTCCGCAACTTGACGCCGCTTACGCAGCAGCGGCAGCAGCTAACCTTCAACCCCCTGCGAAGGATACCACCTGGACGAAGCTTTTCGTAGGAGGATTGCCCTACACCACCACTGATCAGGAGCTCAGGGAGTTTTTCGAGGAGTTCGGCGAGATTGAAGAGGCAGCTGTTATCATCGATAGACAGACCGGCAAGAGCAAGGGCTATGGCTTCGTAAGTTGACTAGAATTTTAGAAGTTTAGAATTTTTAACAGTGAATAATGTGAATTTGAACTTCTATAATGTTTAACTGTTGATTATGCGTCACCTCCTGTGGATGCAACATATTTATCATGCTCAAATGTTTTTTTTATATTCCTAAATTAAGCGGTTTGTCCTAATTTAGTCTCTATTTTTTTATGGTAATTTAGAGCAGGAGTATTGAGTGTCACACAGGAGACGTTATTGAAAACTTTACGCGTATATTTGCTAATATTATTAAGTAGGAGTGCTATAATTCAGCGAGGTTACCTCTGAATCCTAAACAAAAATGATGGAAGTTCACTAAACCTAAAAAATAATTTTCGAACATTCTCAATTTTAGAAATTAATGATATTTTATCAAATCTGAATAAATTTTTTTACTGAGTTTGGTTTGATGGTCTAGTGCACTGCGCTTGAATAGGATAGTCCGTTGAGAACAACCCTGTTTATTGCATTTTAATTATACACACACTCAGTAAAATAAATGGTTCACAATGTCTAAATAGTGAAGCTCATTGTTAACCACTGTACGAGCAGAAAGTGGACGTAGGACCGATATATGCCTTTTAGCCGAGCTCAAATGGGTTAGGATGGCCCATCCGGGGTAAAAAATGCGATTTTTAGCGCATTTTCTCATTTATGGAAAAATGCACTATTGTGCTCTCCATGTCCGTCCGTCTGTCCGCCCGTTCGTCTGTCCGTCCGTCCGTCTGTCTGTCCGTCCGTGACCTCAAGTTTTCGTCGACGAGAAAATGCGCTCTCTGTCACTCACTGCAGTGAGTACTGAGTTATATTTTTTTTGTCCTTTGTCCGCTATTTGGACAAAGCCTCACTCATTTCTTTGTATGTGCACAAATAGGATATTCAGTTAATGTGCGCTAGAATTAAACGATACATCAATAATAAATCATTCAGTTGTTCGAATTACTGATTTCGGATTCGTGGCACTGTTAAATTGCTTCTGTTGGGAATCATATCGCACAGTTAATATTCAACAATATCTACAATAGTATCATCTCTATTTATTAATGTAATTTATCTGACCAGATAAATGCTTTTGTTTCATTATTATTGCTCGAGTACAGTGCTGATTTCTTTCTGCTTTTCCGCTTATCATTATTACAACATGGAAGCTGCGGCCCTGACGACGCAATTACGCTCTTTATATTGGAGTAGCACTTATAACGATTGTTGAGTGCTATACACAAACTACAGCAGCTAACAATTATAATTGTCAAGTTACACTAATTACACTATATACTTGAATACTTAACGATTGTTAAGTGTTACACCAAATACAGCACTTAACAATTGTCAAGTTACACTAACTTCACTATACTTGAATACATACCCATTGTTAAGCGCTACACCAAATGCAGCACTTAATAATTGTCAGTATTCACTAACTATACCACTTGAACACTTAACGTTTGCTACGGACCTTATCGAGAATAAAATCTCAAGGCAAATGATGTTGAAACATATATAGACGATGATTACGAGTTGATAAATAACTTTGATTAATCGTTGTTTAATCGAAATCAGAGGATAATCAACGTTATTACATCAAATGCTTATAGTGGGACTGTCGTCCTTTTCTGTGCTTAATTTTATGGCATGAAGAATTTTATGAGGAATTTTATATATTGAAGCACGGCTTGCATCTCCTCTTTAAATCCACTAATTATGCCCTCACTCAGGCAAATGAAAAGATCACATTGGCCAAATTATGACACACTTTTCCACCCACCCCACGAGCAGAGAACAGTCGTAGCATTGATACGTACTATAACCGGCCAAACTGAATCAGGATGACCCACCGTACAGGAAAAAAAAATATATTTATATTTGTACAAAAAATTCATTTAGTGCAAGAATTTAAAAGCAAAGAAAACAGCCAAAAAATTCGCAATTTCTTAAGAATGAGAATGTTTCGGAGTCTAGCTCCATCGTCAACTCAAAACCTATAATTTATAGGTTATAGGTTTTGAACAGACGCTGGAGCTTGACTCCGAAGCGTTCTCATTCGATTGGTGAATTTTTGGCTGTTTTTTTTTTTTGCTTTTAAATTCTTAATTAACTTGCGATTTAAGTAATCTAGTGATTTTAATATTTAATGCAATAATATTGGCATTCACCCGTGCAGGCTAGGGTACTGCTCCTTGTGAACTAAACCGAGACGTTGGGATGAAGGCGATTCGTTATCGACATTATCCCAGCTTAGTATTATTTATCATTTATTATTTTAGTTGAAAAGATAGAAAATATGTAGTTAGATCATCACTCGCCAATTGTCAGGTTTAATTAGGAGCTTCTGATTTGCAAAGTGAGTTGCACCGAAGCCAAAGATCATGATAAGAGAACAGCGATACTTTGCATGCGAGTGTACCGTTGAGCAGCGCGCAAGCTATCAGTTGTTATCATCAGTCCCAGAATTACTTGTAGTAATTTAACGGCTGATATTCAATACAGACTCGGAAATGATCATTTGCTCCATTTGATTGCCCGAATCATCGTTTCACTCTAAGTCGTCGCTAAGAGATTATCTTCTTGAAGTGAATAATAAAGTATGAAACGCTTTAGTTTGCTGCAGGCAAGTGGCCGAGCCTGCTGATCTGAGCGATAAGTGCATGGGTGGCTACCATTTATTTCGCCGCTAAAATCATTGTTTATGCCTTTTAAACCATGTTTTTCCACTTTTATTAGTAATAATTATTTGTTGGATAATTATTGTTAATGTTTTTCGAGGTGCGTACATGGTTTACGTAGAAGAACGGATTAAAAAAAGTGTTAGGATTTTGGTTCGGCGTCAGTCCGACATGGCGAGGTCATGTGGAGCGTTCCATCAGATATCGACGAGGGGAAGCTTTAAGGCCCTCGCGTGCTCAAGATAAGGCAGTTCATTGGTCAAAGGGTGAGGGAGGGTGAGGGTCATAAGGCCAGAGTTAACCAATAGCCGCCAGTGTTAGCTAGCAACGTTAACAATGCGGAGCGTCAAAGCTCTTGTGCGGCTTAACTCTGGACTAGCACATCAAGCCTTCAATCCATCCATTTATTTAACCCTATATTAATGTACAGCTTTTCACCGGGACTGTATATGACTGTATTTATTCAATTTATTGTGTTACTTCATGTGCCGTTCACTAATAATACAGGGTAATGAAAAATCACTTTATTTATGCGTCAAAAGGAAGTACTCCTTTTTGAAATTATCTTGAAAACTCTGCTCGCTCTACAGCGAATCTATGAAAAAACTTTCGATTAGTGAGGCTGAAAGTGACTCAATTATGAAAGTTGGAAGTTGTGGCAGTCATGTACGCAAATGCTTGACACTGCGTGACTGTATCGTTGCAGTGGACTGCAAATTATAGGCTGTGGTAGTTTGGTGCTGCGACATCGAATGACACGGGAGGCCTGCGTGGTCACGTTTGAGTACTGCAATCATTGGTCATTAGCCTGCCCATGTCAATGACATTCATTTGTAAGCGGATATATGTTATTAGTTCAGTTTGGTGAAAGAAATTAAAACGCGATCGCGAAAAAGAAAATTTAGCTTGTAGTAGTGCAATTGATTTCTAATCCAATTAGAAAGTAATTTTTATGATCAGCCATCGTATTCATGTAAATTTCGTCATATTAAGTTCGGATTTAATTAAAACATGTACACGAAATAAATTGATTATTGAACCGATGCAAGCACCGTGAGCTAATGAGACACTCTCTCCTGTGTTGGCATATGTGAGGGCAAAGTGTTGAACTTTCTAAGTTGATTTGAATTTATTATGTTCGCCATCGATCATCATTTCTTTATCGTCGTAGCATTTTCATAATATCATCACATTTTGATCTTCACCACATCATTATCATAATATTCTCGCAACATCATCAATACCACATCAATACTTCATCATCACCACACCGTGAATCCGAAAAATTCGTCACTGCATCATCACAACGTAAAAATACATGTCAGCACATCATAAAAACCATCATCGCCTCGTTTTCCTTACAGTATAAACAAATAATAATCACATCATCACCACATTATCATCACATCGCAATCATAAAGTCAACATCATCGTCACCACATAATTGACATCGTCATCACATAATATACCATCGACTTCCACTCAACATCACATCATCGTTACCACATAATCAGCCTCGCATCATTTTCGTAGTCACCACATCATCATCGCACAGCAAACATATCTTCACAATATCACGGTATCGTCACCACATCCGTAATTGCTATTCATCATCATATATTCACTAAATCATCACATTGCGACTACATCTTCGCCACCTCATCATCGGAACTGCTATGAAGTGCAGTCAATATTGTAGAAAATATATATTAAAAATTTAATAGTTGTAGAACGAATAAAGAACGCAAATGATTGTTATCTCCAATTGCATTCTTTCTAGACTCTAAATTGTAAAAAAATTAGCCGTATGAATCACCCCCGTGTTTTCAGGTACCATATATATAGTTCTGACCGAATGATTTAGGAATTAAGTTTCAAAATTGAATAATTTCATGTTGAAACACTCCAAAACCAGTAATTTGGACATTCAACTGTATATTATAAAATCTTGATTTTCGATACTTGCTTACGACAAGTAGTAGGAATGGAGTTTTTTTTAAACCAAACTAAGCCTGTTTAAAGACTTATAATTGAAGTGAAAACGTCAAAATATTCATTATTCTAGTGAACAACTTTCACATAGGCTTGAACGCAACGGAAATCAACAAATTAATCCAAAAAATTGAGAAGAGTTTTGCGTTCGCTTCGCCTCTTATGGCGATGATGTTCGCACCCCCACCCACCACCTCCCCCCTGTCATCCCTAGCTCCCCCTCAAGCCCCCATGTATCCTTTAATTTTAATGCCGGTCCCTGGCAAGACCCCTCGGGAGGTAGAAGCCCTTTTGCTACACGCGCTCCTAAACGGCACAAACCCGCGGACGATTTGGACGAAGCTGTTCGTAGGCGGGTTGCCTTACCACACCACGGATGAAGAGCTGAGCAAGCACTTCGAGCAGTACGGCGAGATAAAGGAAGCTGCTATTATCCTCAACAAGGAGCTTAAGAAGAGCAAAGGATACGCATTCGTGAGTTGAGAAATTTAGTTCTTGCGCACGAACTTTCAAACATTGTTCGTTTTCAGCACACATTCAAATTCGTTTTTAGCACACTTTGTTCGTTTTCAGCACTCAGCACACTCAAAATAATGGATGGGTCATGTCATCCAAATACTGAAATTTTTTCTGCATGTAGCATGCACTGGTACTCACGTACGGGCTAAACTGGGCTAGGGCGACCCACAACAGTACAATGAGTGCATCGCTTTTTAGACACCGCCTCTCACCTTTCTCCAAGCGCACGTGTATTGTAACTGTGGATCTTAACCTTCAGTTTAGTTTTTTTAAATTGAAATATATGAGAGAAATTAATTTTATTCCATTGAAAAGTTCAAATGCCATTACCTTTCCCTCATTGAATTGAGGTTGAATTGAGTTGCGTGTCTTGGTCTTCGGTCAGACGAGCCCTCGCATTTTTGGTCGCATATGAGAGCGCAACAACCGATACATCTGATGCCATGCATTCGCTCGAGAGTACCGGCCGAGTTATGAATTGCAATTTATGTTGTGTCAAATTTTAACAATTTGATGGTATTATAAGGACGTTTACTCAATATAATCATCTTTTTATCGTCAATTATGTCGATTTCGAATAATAATCCATGCTACTATTGGCGGAGATAGTTTGTTGTACACAATCATCTAGAGCACATACATCAGCTGAACCTTTTAATTGTTAGCTTATTGCTAACGTCCAAATATATCTACTATTAAATATATCCAATATATCTCAACCAAATATGTCCAATTAGCTACTGCTTATCCATCGGATGAGGATGTCACAAATTAAGTCTGTCTTCGTCTCAGTTGTTGCCCGTACTTTCATTGGTTTACCATTACACGCTTATTGCTTGAGTGTGAACGATACTTAAATAACGATACTACACGTTAAAATAACGGTAGTTAAATGTAATTTTAACGAAATCAACTTTAATAAACGGGGTTTCAACGTCATTTGCGTAAAAGTTTAGGCCATCGACGGTCCGTAGTCCTTTTGCGGGCGAGTTCCACAATCACAGGTTCATTTGCGTTTGACTTAAGAATGTTTTTTCACATTCATATTATTTTAATTCATAAACATAATGCCCTCTGCACGCTGCATCATTCAACTACTTCCGAAAATGCGAAAGTATTTTATCTGATGTAAACGGCGCGGCAATATTTTTGTGATAACTTATCAAACGCTGACAACGTATAATTTATTGATATTGCTAGCCTAACATAAACGTTTAAAATTTGTAGAACACAACGACCTTCGCTTTATATATGTAATGCTCACAAAAGAATATTTTCTCAGCAATGCTATTGTTGTTTTAATGCACTTCAGGTTAATGATGTTAACCTAAAGATAGTTCCGAAAAAGTTTATTTTTTAAGGCGATATTCTTTTCAAAGAAAACAACGAAGAATTCTTTACACACACCACTTCTTCGATACATGAAAATATTGTGTTTACAGTAAGTATACTGTATGAATATACAGTAAATATAAAAAATAAGATACGATATCAAGAAAGTAGATATGCTGTATAAATATACTGTCTCCTGCTCATGCAGTTTTACTCCGAACACTGTCGGAGGTAGCTATGGCTATTAAGTGTCGACGTGAACACTTGTGTGTCTGTGTTGAGGGTGTGTGGGGGGGGGGGGTAAAACAGGAAAGTGTTGCACGTGTTACACTCTCTATCCTGGACACATAAACGTGTTGTCCGTGACACACGGCAGTCACACGCGCAGGACACACGGCAGTCACACGCGCAGGACGCACGGCAGTCACACGCGCAGGACTCGCCGGGTCAGTCACACGTCAGTCGGGCAGCGGCGGTGGCGGTGGGAGGTTGCGGTGCGGTGGCCGGCGTCAGTGCAGCTGCATTTCGCGTTCAAGTCTCCCGCCACCACGCGTGCCAAGAAGCCGTTGACTATCCATAGTGAATTATTTTAAATAATATTAGTGAATTATCTCAGTTAATATTGGCGAATTATTCAAAATAATATTATTGAATCATTAATTCAGTAAATTATATTCATCATTAATCCAGCAGTCATTCCATTAAATAAAGGCCGGTTGCGAATTGTATTTAGCTTTTCTCAATGTCGTTCGTTAAATCATTCCAGTTTGTCTTTATTTTTTTTTTCAATGTATTATTTGAACTTTTACAGTAAGAAAAACGAGTTCAAACTCGTGGCAAATTTCTTAATGATTTAATTTATTTGCATTGCAGGTTTTCTTGTGTAAGGCATAGATTGCGGCCGTGTTATAGCTTCACAGTTGACGATATTGTAGCAGCTCTACAAATATTACAAGTGCAAGCAGTAAAGAATTAACGTGAAGTTGTCCTCGTTATTGTGTGTGTGAAAAACTACTTAGATCTTGACCCAAAATCTGGTCTTTTAGGACATTTGTTCAATTACCAACATTATATAAAAAGGTTCATTCACAACAAACAATTGAAACGCGAAAAAACGTTTGTTTTCTTCATCAGAAATTTTACGCACGGACGATAGTTTGTTTACATTCGGTCACCTAAAGCCTGGTGCTAGCACGCCTACTTGGCTGCAACTTCCAGTTCAAAATTTTCCATAATTCCGTGTATAGTATCGGAGAACAAACATCAATCATCACAATGATGATGCCACCCACTCAAGCCCCAGTATCATTGTCCCACTCACAGCTTCCGCCCACTCATGTCATGCTAAACCACCCGATCTTGGGCACCAACCCCGCTCACTTGGCAGCCATTAACAGCTTTAACATGGGCCATCATCAGTTTAGCAAGAGTGGAAAAGACACAACCTGGACCAAACTTTTCGTAGGGGGACTGCCCTACGAAACAACCGACAAGGAACTAAGAGCTTTCTTCGAGGAGTTCGGCGAGATCGAGGAAGCTGCCGTCATATATGACCGCAACACTGAGAAGAGCAGAGGATATGGCTTCGTGAGTAGCTTCTTAGGGATGATTTGGGGTAATTTTAGGGGCGAAAACGGGGTAGTTTTAGTGACAAACGTGGAGTGATTTGAGCCTCATATACGGGGTTATTCTAGTAGCAAACACGGGCTAATTTCAATAGCGAATTCGGAATATTTTGGAGGCAAATGCGGGGTAACTTTAGTAGTAAACATGGGATAATTTTAGTAGAAGACTTGGGGAAATTCAAGCAATAAATAACGGTTAATTTTAATTGCAAATACTGTCAAATTTTAATGGCGTCTTTGGCGTAATTTTAGTGTCTTGCGGTGCAGTTTTAGTAACGAATACAGAGCAAATACGGGATTAATTTAGTGATGAATACGTCGTAATTTTAATGGCAACGGAAAATATTTTTAGAGAAAACTAGGGTGGAATTATAGTGTTTAACCTGCAATGCGGTACGTAATTCAAAATTTGTCCGACGGAGTACCTATTTTAGTTATCTATAAAGCCGATATAACACTGGATTATATCAGCGCACCTATAGCTACCGGGTAACTGCCCTGATTATCTATAACATTTACGAACTTAGATAAACGGGAAAGCTTTCGAAGTTATCTATAAGTACAACATCATATTGCAAACGCTGCATTTTTTTAAAATTAATTTCATGAATAAGTCATCTTTCGTCGATAATAGGTAGGGCCCAAGCATTTATTTCAGATGGATAACATTGCTAACTTTGCGATGCATGATATGCGTGTGCGGTCAAAATTTTTCATTGAATATCGTGACGTCGAATTAGAATGATCTTGAAATTAACAGCCATCATCCTAGGTTATCCTTACAATCATCTATTTTGATCGCCTAATCAGGGTGCATCCAATCGAGCATCATTCTTTTTTGCGATGGATGAATCACAAAACCTCACAAAAACCTACGAATAGCTTCATTAATCAAAAAAAATAAATTTATTATGGTACTAAATAATCAGCGTACAAAATTTATATTAATAAAGCAGCTTTTCTTATAAATTATTGGCATTTTTAGGATCAGCACGTTGCATAACTCGCTACATCACGCGCGGTCCTGAAAAAGCTTTCTGGTACCGGCAAGTGTTATAACTTGCTGCTGCATGCGCGGTCCCGAAAAGGCTTTCCACAATTAGGTATTACTTGACGCAAATTACTGAACTCATCCTCTTTTCTTTGATAATAACAGCTTAGATGATAGCAGAATGACTTGTCGCTAGCTTCGTGAGAAGAACTGTGCAAATTCTCCCCAACATATTTAGAGTCCAACAGTAATTTTATGAAACGAATTTGGCCTTCATTTATAGAAATTTGTGTTGATGACGATTTGATTACGGCTGTTCTCATGAATATTTGAATTATTAATAAAAAAAGAAGGTCCGTATCTGTAATGAAATACGCATGTATAACTAATTTCCTTCCTCTAATAGGTTAGGATAACAATAATTTACTATGATACTCGTATCTCCTAAGGAATGCACCGCCACATCCGTAAGCATATTTTATTACGTCGAAACATCACAAATTAAGTTGTACAAATCCCCTTTGTATGATATGTCTATTACAATCACCATTTTCGGTTCCCATATCACCAAGTGGCATGAGGCATTAGTATTACATTGAAACATCACAAATTAAGTTGTACATATCCCCTTTGTATGATATATCAATTACAAGCACCATTTTCGGTTCCCATATCACCAAGTGGCATGAGGCATTAGTATTACATCGAAACATCACAAATTAAGTTGTAAAAATCCCCTTTGTATGAAATATCTATTACAAGCACAATTTTCGGTTCCCATATCACCAAGTGGCATGACGGTTTGGACGAGGCATTAACAGCTGACGCTGTGGATGTGTTTCACTATCACTCAGCGTCGCTCTCCTCTGAAGACAAAGCGATTATGCCGCCTGATAAGACAACAGTAGAAGAGATAAGAAGCTTGACTCGTGCGTACCGCCGGATAAAAATCGTGGAATTATAGCTCAGCTGCTGAATGCTTCATGGATGTTTTGTTTCATGGATGGTCAATATTTTGTTGATTTTACGCCTTCTCAATGATTGTAATAATTTTAGGTGTTTGGGTATACTCGTTCCTGTTTGGTAATTAACCTTTAACTGCCATTAATGAACTTGGATCTCCACCAAGTGGATAAATATATAAATTTTACATCTGCGCAGTGGAGGAAAAAATTAGTATTTTTTTGCGTATTTAGGTGCACAAGAAAAACCTTTGTTTGATTTGTAATTTTTATTCATTTATTTTTTATTTTATTATTATTGTTATTATCATTATTTTTATTATTATTCTTGTTATTATTATTGTTATTATTATTGTTTTTATTATTGTTATTATTATTATCATTATGATTATTATTTTCTACTATTGAATTGGTGGACACTTGATACTCGGCACATTTATCGGTATCCATTAAAACGTTTGTCCACCGGTGGCCATCAAAACGGTTATGTTTTCCTGATGACCTCAGTGAACCACGCGACCAATTGGTCCTCATAGCCGATGGTCACTTCACCCACAAATATTTATGAGTGTATAACTGCGAGTGATGGTTGGCTACCAGCACTTAAACCTTGCTTCTACAAGCATAAGTTACCATCCGTGCAGTGAAGGAATACCTCACGAACTGTTTCATTTAGATTGTTAGTGCAGTAAAGGAATAGCTCACGAATTGTTTTATATAGATCGTTAGTGCAGTAAAGGCATTGCCAACGAATGGTTTCGTTTAGATCGTTAGTGCAATGCAGGCATGGCTCACGAATTATTTCGTTTCTATCGTTAGTGCAGTAAAGGAATAGCTGAGGAATTGTTTTCGTTTAGATTGTTAGTGCAGGGAAGGAATAGCTCACGAATTGTTTCGTTAAGATCGTTAGTGCAGGTAAGGAATAACTCAAGAATTGTTTCGTATAGATCATTAGTGCAATGAAGAAATAGCTCACGAATGGTTTCGTATAGATAGTTAGTGCAGTAAAGGAATAGCTCACTAATTGTTTCGTATAGATCATTAGTGCAATGAAGAAATAGCTCACGAATGGTTTCGTATAGATCGTTAGTGCAGTGAAGGAATAGCTCACGAATGGTTTCGTATAGATCGTTAGTGCAGTGAAGGAATAGCTCGCGAATTGTTTCGTATAGATCGTTATGTATTATTATATAGATCGTTATGTATATAGCATGTTATGTATTATTATTATTTGTATTAATTTTGTTATAGGTAACTGCATGTGAGGTGACATGTTATCAGCAGCCGCTGTTATCTTTATCGCTTTATAGCCCAATAAGCCTGTACTCCCTAACTCGGTGGCTACACTCGACGCAGACAAAAGCTTTTATACGAAAAATTAGTTGTCAATGTCAACTTCTTGAATTTTTGTTTCCTCTACAACGAAATTGAAGGAAAATTTCATGTTATATATTACATTAAGCAACATATTACGTATTACTGTAAATAAATATTCAGAAAGAACAAATACAAGTACAATATTCAGCCATGTACAAATACAATTATATTGTTCAGAAAAGTATTCAAATCTGCAAGCATTACACTAATTAAATATTTAGAAATCGCTACAGTCAAACTCCAAATTATCCAACCTGCCATAATTATCTTAATCGTAATCAAAACATTTATCATCTTAATCACATTCTAAACATTTTTTTCAAGTCATATTCTAAACTTTCAGTATCATAATCATATTCTAAACATTAATTTTGTTAATCACATTCTAAACATTTATCATCTTAATCATATTCTAAACATTTATTATCTTTATAATATTATAAACATTTACTTTCTTAATCGTTTTCTAAACATTTACTATCTTAATCGTATTCTAAACATTCGTTATCTTAATCATATTCAACACATTTATTATTTTAACCATATTCTAAACATTTATTAGCTTAATCGTATTCAAAACATTCATCATCTTAATCGCATTTAAAACATTTATTATCTTTCTCATATTCTAAACATTTATTATCTTACCATAATCAGAACATTTACTATCTTACTCATATTCTAAACATTCATTATTTAATCATATTCTAAACATTTCAACAAGCCTTGACATTAACTTCACGATACGTTCTTCTGAGTAATCACAAAGCCGATACACCCAGATAAATGAGTGAGGATTTGTCCCAATAGAGATGCACTTTTTACCATTGTGTGGGTCAGCCTGACTCAGTTTGGCCCAGCAAAAATAAGTATCAGTGCTACATACATCAAGTGTGCCACTATTTGGACACAATGACACATTAATTTCTTGAGTATTAACATGCCGTTGTGCGCGGGTATCCAGGCCAGGTTATCTGCCGGCATTTTTTTGCCGCCTTTTTTGTTTGTGGAAGCGATAACTTATCAAGAACTGAGAGATAATATCCTATAGCTGCCTCCACTGCTGCTATAGCTGCCTCCACTGCTGCTATAGCTGCCTCCACTGCTGCTATAGCTGCCTCCACTGCTGCTATAGCTGCCTCCACTGCTGCTATTGCTTGAACGGTAGAATTTAATGAACGAAAAAAATTTGATGCATTATTATACGCAATTTGCACACAAGTCAGTGTTAATGCCATCGAAAACGCCAAGAAGATAGTAAGTGAACGGTGGCTGAAGCATTCAGCGTCGCAGACTAATGCCTTAATTATATAATAATAATGATATAATTCAAGATGATTAACTGCCATAATTATTTTTGATATTAGGCAGAATTTGCGCAGGCTATATATAAAATATATATATAGGACATTTATATTAAGATATCTATATTATAGATACATATACTATAAATTTCTATAAACACGCGAGTGCTCAGCGAGACGAAAGTCTACGGGTTCTGCGCCGAACATTTAAGTATCTTTTAACTACGTTTGCTCCAATCGCCTCTCAATATTAGAGCTAATAAAGTGTACAGTTTATTCAAAAAATATATGCTCAGATATATTACTGAAGGTTTAAACTAATTATGTAAGAAATTTCCAACCCCACTGTGTTTCTTTTAATGTATAAATCATCAAAAATTGTATCATCGTATCTTCATGGATAACAAAGTAATGTATTTATTTCGTGAAATTTATTCACTATTTATTTGAATGTATAATATAATATAATATAATATAATATAATATAATATAATATAATATATAACATAATATCATACGGCTGACCTGATATTTCGCCGTGCATTCAGATTTAGTTCTGCATTTTTCTAAAAAAATTATACTTCATAGCTATTGACAAAATTTATTTAAATTTTTAATTTTATCTTCTCATACTTAGACGTTATCCGATATTAAGTAAAAATATAGTAATGATCAAATTCAAATGTCATTGTCATCTAACCTCTAATGAATCATAAGCTAAAAAAATAGCAAAAGTAAATTCAGTAAGTTAATTATAGCGATAAATATTCATGATAAAAATCAAGTAATTAATTTTATTGTTGCTATAAGTCCCTTTACCCAAATCCATAAATTCATTCAAATTTTAAAAGTTGACTCGAGAATGTAATCGATAAATTCGTTTTATTTTTATATGATGACATCAACTAAATTCAATAAATTAAACGCAAAAATGTCACATTCGCCCTCACTCCAGACGCCATATTGGCAGTGTTGCCATCCGGTGCTCCATTTCAGTTCACTCTCAGCAGCCATCGATCCGACGCCATTTTGTCGGGAGCCCCGCTCCCCCCTAAATCACGGACCCCCTCACCCCACCCTTCCCTCTCCCTCTCCTTCTCTCCCTCTCTTTCACTATTTCTCTTAGACCATCTTTCTCTCTCTTCATCCTTCGCTCTTTAATACTTTTATCCTTATATCTAGACATCTCTTGCTCTATTTTCTAGTTCTCATCTATTTTTTTCGAACGTCAACCACACACCCACCATACACCNCTTCCCTGCCTCTTCCCTGCCTCTTCCCTGCCTCTTCCCTGCCTCTTCCCTGCCTCTTCCCTGCCTCTTCCCTGCCTCTTCCCTGCCTCTTCCCTGCCTCTTCCCTGCCTCTTCCCTGCCTCTTCCCTGCCTCTTCCCTGCCTCTTCCCTGCCTCTTCCCTGCCTCTTCCCTGCCTCTTCCCTGCCTCTTCCCTGCCTCTTCCCTGCCTCTTCTCTGCCTCTTCCCTGCCTCTTCCCTGCCTCTTCTCCGCCTCTTCAATTCGAGTGTCGGTTCTATTTATTAAATAAGAAACCAGTTTCGCGATTTCACCAACCAGTGAAGGATAATTATTGCGATGTCTAATCAGTTCTCGATATATTGACCTTACAAATGTCGTGCTGTAAATGCACAATTGTATGTAATGCAGAACGAATTTTACCAAATATATACATGTTATTTACGTCCGAAATGTGAAAATTATAGGTCCTACTGATGAAACTATGTTGTCCCAAGATTGCTCTCATGTTGCACCTATGTTGAACCTATGTCGCCCCCATTATTTAATTATGTTACACCTATGTTGTACCACTACTGCACTTATTTTGTACCTATGTCGTCCTTATATTGTACTTTATTTTGCCCCTATATTGTAGGCTACCTGTGTTGTACCACTTTTATTCCGATGTTGTCCCTATGTTGAACATATTGTATTTATGTTGCACCTATGTTATTCCTATGTTGTACCCATGTTGCGAGGCAGTATAGACTCATGACGCCCAAGAAGCGGCGTACCTAACATATGTTGGGGCTGCAGAGCAACATTTGATGGCTAATGATGTCACTAATGATGACGATGATGTTCATGTATAAACATTATGCTGATGATACGCATTGTTCTAGTCAGCTGCGTCTGCTGATAGCTGACTGATGGGGCTACACGTCGCTGACACTCGCGAGCGCTGCTGAACACTCCGTACACTCCCTACACTCATGTATACTCCCTACACTCCCTACACTCCTGTGCTCTCCGTACACTCCCTACACTCATGTACACTCCTATGCACTCATTTACACTCCCACACTCATGTACAGTCCCTACACTCATGTACACTCTCCATACTCCTGCGCATTCCCTACACTCTGTACACTCCCTACACTCCTCATGTACACTCCTGGACACTCCGTTCACTCCCCACACTCCTCATGTGCACTCCCTACACTCATGTACTCTCCACTACATTCATGTACACTCCCCACACTCCTCATGTACACTCCCTACACTCATGTACACTCATTAACTATCCTTCACTCCTTAACATGCCTGCATGCTCAGTAACATAAAATCATGATCATTTACACATACTCATCTCTATTATTCACATATGCGTTTTTGTACTCAGAAATTCTCGTTCATATATCTCTACCCTCCACAACACTTCTTCACATTCCCTTCTCAAATGTCACTCTCATATACACTCTAATTTTCTGACAGAGCTCTGCACAGCCCAGCATTCCTGCACATTTTTCATTGAACTGCGTAACTATCGTTGAACTATCATTAACACTCAGTCCACACTCATCCATTGTTTCTCTCCTCAGTCTCACTCCTTACATACCCCTCATTCGCCCCTAATCTTCCTCTCTTTCACTCTTCACTCAAAGATTACTCAGCCCTCACTCCCCTTTCACTTTCCTCTCACTCTCTTTTCATTACTCACTAACAGCTTACTCAGATCACACTCTTTTTCTTTTCACTTTCGCCTTGGTCTTTTTCAGCCCTTGTTCACCCCACACTCACCTCACACTCACCCCGCACTCACCCCGCACTCACCCCACACTCACCCCACACTCACCCCACACTCACTCTGACCCGTCCTATCAACACTGGGGTACGTGAGTAAGTAAAGGTTGTGGTCTTGATTTACGCATTTTGTGGTCTGGATTTACGCATTTCATGGTCTGGATTTACTCATTTCATGGTCTGGATTTACGCATTTTGTGGTCTGGATTTACTCATTTTGTGGTCTGGATTTACGCATTTTGTGGTCTGGATTTACGCATTTTGTTGAGTAGTCTCTTGGTTATTAACGAATTTCGTAAAAATGATTCGTGTTTGCCAGATTTCTCTCTTTAATGAACACCAAACTTTCTCGCGTGTTGTTGTTGTTGTTTCTTCGTGTGAAAAAAAACCTTTTCAAAGAAATATTCCTTTAAAAAATTAAAAATTCTATCACATATTTTGGAATACGGAGACTTTCGATAGCCGACAGCTGGCCGCTGAAAAAACTTCTAGAATTCTTCAGTGAGTAAGAGGCTTGGCTTTTTTGGTCTTTGAACATAGAAACTTTGACTAATTGTGCCCAAAGATCCAGCTGCAGTATCATCAATTACATTGAAAACAAAAAATGAAAGGGCAAAATAAATTAAACAAGATGTCAAAATATTATTTTTATTCTTGCAAAGCAATCAAATAAAAAATAGTACTTCAGGAAAAATAGGCTTTCTTCTCTCACTATTTTCTCGTGGGTGGATTTGCGACTTTAGTACCTAAACAGCTCGCTCTCTCAAATCAGGCTCGTTACTTGTTTATCTCGACATAATAAGCAACTCACTTCTATTTATACTTCTTTCTAACGAGTCTTTCTTACTATTTCTCCTTGATTCTCTTACTTTTTAGCTTGAGAATTCCGCTGCTCCTAAATCTAGTCATTTTTTTCGCTCTCTTCCTCCCCAACCAAAATTTGAATGCGGGCCTAACCCTGCAACAGGCGCCCCCTAAGGCTCGAGGAGCACGTAAATCAGCCGCTCATGTCCGCTTCGGCCGAGCCTGAAGTGTGGCCTCTGGGCAGCATGCGAGTTAGGTATGAATCGGCTTCGGCTACCCCTCGTACCCCTCGGCTACCCTGTCAGGACACTTTAGAGTCGGAAAGGGAAGGAAGATTCTGACTAGAAGTTGATTTCGATTCTAGTGATCTTAGAATAACTATAACTATGAGCCAAGTGAAGCAAATCCTGAGCAGAAGCGTGAGCGTTACTTATTTTTGTTCAGATCGACTCCGACCCATAACTTATTAGCGCATCATTGGGTGATCATCAACCGTCAATGAAAGGCTCCAGATTCTCATCAGGGTCTTTCGGGTCTAAATTTGAAACACCGGTTACCTTATTTATTCATACATGATCTTAATTCAGGTTCGGATTTGCGTTTATCGTTGCGCCAGAGAAATAAGTAGTAAATTTTTAAAAGTGATTTGCAAACCGTGATTACTGATTGGTTAATTGATCTTGCGGCAATCGTGTTTGAGTATCCCGCCCATGATTGCTCATAACTCAGATTGGTATGGCGATAGCGTAGCGTTTTCTGCGTGAAACTTTTGATTGCGTATTTAGGCGCTTGTTTGTCTTCTTTTGGCTGTAGAAGCGGCGTGTTTTCGTGAAGTGTTGCGTGGTTTCGTGCAGTGTTGCATTTCTTCGTAAAGTGTTGCGTGTTTTCGTGCTGTGTGTCGTGTCTTCGTGCAGTGCTGCGTGAGTCCTGCACTCGAAAGCGATTTTTATTTCTCCTGGAATCAATTATGAACGACCTGACAAATATTTTAAAGATATATGAACTTTTTGTCCTTTTGTTCTATACGTATATGACTTATGATCTTTTTGAAGATTCTTTTAATGATGTATGAACGTTTCAACGAATCCTTTATTGATGAACTAATTTTGTAACGATTTAATGAACGGTTTACGAAGACCGTGACGTAGCAGACACATGCAAATCGTGACCAGTTTATTTGGGTGGGGACTTTTCTATTGAAAAACTGAAATGCCTATATAAAACCATGCTACAGTTGAAATTTATTAATAAACTTTAACTGCAGTAGTTTAACCTCAAAAAATCATTTTTATTCATTTAAGTTAGCAGTCACATGACTCTAGTTAGGCAAAACACTTATGATGATAATTATTCAGTTGAAACGGATCTCTAAATAAATGAATTTGCACAATTAAAATATAATGAGTAAAGTTTAAAATGTATCACACTACGGCAGTCATTGATTTATAATTTCTCACGAATTATCTCTGAAAACAAAGAATTTTGAGGAATTGTTTTCTTTAGAACGAAATATCGGGATTTCAAAATTTGACTGAAGTATTACATAGAATTAATGGATGAAAACCTAAATAAAAGGCGCTCTTGGAAGGATTTATTTATAAAAAAACGTTATTCGTGAACAATTTATTATTATTCTTCTTTTTAATTATTGAATCTATGATTATTAAATGTAGTCTCGCACGCATTTATTCACTCTTAAAGGATTTCCTACAATATTTACGCACCGCATTAACAAATGAAATGATTTAGTTAGAGAAAATATATACCTTTAATGCCTGTAAGCCGTCTAAATGATACATTCTGCTTTAGTTAGAGGTCGTTCAAAAATATCATATTCATGTCATTCACTTCGTGTAAAAAATACCATTTGATTCCATTGTAATTTTCATACTTCCCTGCTCTGTAAAACTCAACTGAAACTGACGTCTTTTTAAAGAAGTTAAAACACAGCAATAAGACTGATATTAGATATTTATTATACGTCATTAGATATGACAGGAACATTTCAAAACGTTGTACGCGTGCAATCAGAATCTGAAAAATAAATTTCAGCGACAGACCTTCTGAAGTGACCTCAATGATAGGATTGGCGAAGCAAGTTCTATAGTTTAATTGGAGAAGCAATTAGTAGCAGAAGCTCTAGGTTGTTGCTAAAATGTAGAGAGAAGCTCTATATTGTTCGCTAAAATGCAGCAAGAAGCTCTATTTTGTTCGCTACAATGTAGAGAGAAGCTCTATATTGTTCGCTACAATGCTAAGAGAAGCTCTATTTTGTTCGCTACAATGCAGAGAGAAGCTCTATATTGTTCGCTACAATGCAGAGAGAAGCTCTATATTGTTCGCTACAATGCAGAGAGAAGCTCTATATTGTTCGCCACAATGAAGAAAGAAGCTCTATATTGTTCGCTACAATGCTAAGAGAAACGCTATATTGTTCGCTAAAATGTAGAGAGAAGCTCTATATTGTTCGATACAATGTAGAGAGAAGCTCTATTTTGTTCGCTACAATGCAGAGAGAAGCCCTATATTGTTCGCTACAGTGTAGAGAGAAGCTCTATATTGTTCGCTACAATGTAGAGAGAAGTTCTATTTTGTTCGCTACAATGTAGAGAGAAGCTCTATATTGTTCACTACAATGTAGAGAGAAGCTCTATATATTGTTCGCTACAATGTAGAGAGAAGCTCTATATTGTTCGCTACAGTGCCGAAAACGCTATAGATTGCAAACTGTAAATTAAAACACCTGTAGCTGGATAGCTGCGAGCAAATAATGCTCTAGATTGAAAGAAAAAGAGCAAGGACCTCTCTAGAGTGTAAACTACAGAGCAAGTAACTCCCTAGATTTCTAGCCAATCGAGGCACTCAGCAATTCATGGTGACAGCGAGAATGCGAATCAGGCAATTTTAAAAGCTTCCTAATGGACACGCGTTGCAGCATCCATCTCGCGAGACACGGCTGCTACTATATACATGTACATGCCTCATCTGTATGTATATATTTAAAAACATTCTCTGGTATTCAATCAGGCTTGCATAAAGTAAGAACTTCTGCCGAATTATCCCAATATAAATGTGTATATATAAATATACACAATAGCTCTGTGAGTTTTCCATGCCCTTGATTTCAAACTAATAAATGAACTTTTGAAACATGAACATTTTTTCAAACCTCACTTTTTCCAAATAAACTGACTAATAAAGGGAGAACTTCTGCCGAATAATCCCAATATAGATGTTTATTGTCACACATATAAATGTTTATTATCACGCATATATGTGTGCATTATCACGCATTTATCTCATTTACACGTGTATTCTTCTAATATATAAATATACACGTTAATTCAGTATAAGTGCACGAATGGCTGCTCCTGGCTCAAGACTTTGGCACCAGCACGCGTCGCAGACGCTGTCATCTGAGCCATCCTGCGTCTCAATTGCCTGCTTGACTGCGCCATGACTGTGTCATGACTGTGCCATATGTCATGACTGTGCCATCTGCCACGACTGTTCCATATGACATGACTGTGCCATCTGCCTCGATTGCGTCTTCCACCATGACTGTGTCATCTGCCATGACTGTGTCATCTGCCATGACTGTGTCATATGACATGACTGTGCCATATGACATGACTGTGCCATATGACATGACAGTGTTATCTGCTATGACTGTGCCATCTGCCATGACTGTGCCATCTGCCATGACTGTGTATATGACATGACTGTGTCATCTGCTATGACTGTGCCATATGACATGACTGTGCCATCTGCCATGACTGTGTATATGACTTGACTGTGTCATCTGCTATGACTGTGCCATATGACATGACTGTGCCATCTACCATGACTGTGCCATCTGCCATGACTGTGCCATCTGCCATGACTGTGTCATATGACATGACTTTGCCATATGACATGACTGTGCCATATGACATGACTGTGCCATCTGCCATGAATGTGTCATATGACATGACTTTGCCATATGGCATGACTGTGCCATATGACATGACTGTGCCATCTGCCGTGACTATGCCATCTGCCATGACTGTGCCATCTGCCATGACTGTGCCATCTGACATGACTGTGTCATCTGCCGTGACTGTGCCATCTATCATGACTGTGCCAGGAAGAAAAATGCCGTACGCCACAATGAAATGAGTTACAATGCCGTGAATCACAATGCTTAATTAAAGAAAAATATATTGTACGTCAATATCATGAATCACAACTCAGTACATCAAATTGCCTCGAGTCATAATGCAATAAATCACACTGTAATGAACTGCAATGACGTGAACACAACGCAGTGAACCCCAATGCAGTGAAACATGATGTCGTGAACCGCCATGTTATATATCAAACTGCAATGAACCCAACATGGCCTCTTCAAGCTCACTAAATTTGTCTGGCGCTGCCGCTTAACCCTGCCATGTTTAGCCGAACGCTTCACGCTCAAAATTTCTAAATAATTGCTCAAAATTACTCGTAACATTAATTTCTAACCTAATTTTAACTTTACATTCAACTGACCAATAGATTCTACATTATATTTTAGGAGAATGTGATGAAAAAATTTAATGAGATAGGAACTATAGAATATAAAAGGTGCAGTTAAGCGCGATATCCCGCCGAAGGTGGCACAGTGCCAGCGGTGGTGGCACTACAGCAGTCACGAAAATAAACATACAGTTGGCATAACGACGCACACAAACACACACGACGCGCATGGTAACGTTAACGACGTACACACGACGCACATGGTAACGCTAACGACGTACATGGTAGCGCTGCCCCATCTCGTCTCGCGATCGACCGGCGACGCATTAGAGCTAAGCTCGTGCCTTCTAGAGTGCCCCTCTCAGGGCCTGACTTGTTCATATCTCAGTAGGAATAGCGCTAAAACTCGCTATAATCTGTACTGTTTCCTGCTGACTACCTCATCAAAAATTCGGTTAGGAATAGCGTTAGAACAGATGATTAAAGTTCGCTATTTACTGTATTTCGATTTTGGTAGGAATAGCGTTAGAACAGATGACTAAAGTTCGCTATTTACTGTACTGTGTTTAGACTAACTTATTTAACTACAGGTAGGAATAGCGTTAGGGCAAACAGTTAATTTTTTATTGTACTCTCTTTCAACTTCCTCATTTACACTTTAAGTAGAGATAACCTAGTGAACTGGAATGGATTATTAGAATTAAATTACTGTTAGCAATAGAGTAACGATCGATAGCAGAGTAGCGTTGAGCCGAAATGCAAACTTTTAATTTAGGCATCGAGTGAAGGGCCTACGTGAAATGAATTTATTCGTACTCGTAAATTTATTCGTACTTGGGGCCCTGATCTTTGACATGAAACCATTCCCTGTATTTAATTAATAAAATTAATTCCGTTTTGTTGGAATGGTGAGTGTGGGAGGCATTTAAAAAAAAATAAATAAATAAAATAAAAATGTACAGAGCTGCTTGATTTAAAAACAAGGATGTAAAGTAACAATTGGTTTTAGAATAATTGAGCGAAATCGCATTGATCGAATAACTTGCAAAGAGTTGAATTGATCTGCAACCAGTAATTCATGGCGATAGAGTTTATATAGTCATACTGAATATTATGCGTACACAATATAATATATTTTTAATAGTATATAGAATATTCCGGAATATATTGAGTTAAATGGAGCACAGCCGTAACAACGCTCTTGGCAAGCGTTCAAACGCCTCTTTATCTTACATGCGTTTCGTGATTCTTTTCTATCTCCCGAATACATGATGAGTTTTCGATGCACTTGATTCAAAACTAATCAATGGAACTTTTGAAACATGAACTTTTTTAAGCCTAAACTTTTTTCCACTGGTATCATTAAACAAACTCACGTCAGTCACTTCTGAACCTTTGTAGTTTATTGACCAAACCTTGAAATTCACTTCTTATTTTTTAACTGTGACTTTACATTTTCATTAGAAAAAAACGTTCAGACAATAAATGGCAAAATTTTCAAACTAAAAAAAAACAGAATTTAAGATAACAGAAATTTTAACGAATTCGAAAGAGAAAACAGTGGGTTTTTTGATGAAATTTTTTTAATAAGGCTTATCAAGCGGGATGTTCTGACAGTTTCTGCGAGTGGCTGTATCCACAGCCTACAATGACACCTAATTAACGATTATCTTAACGATTATCCTCATTAAACTCATGATCATCACAGAAATGATCATCAGACATCCCATCGATCATATCTGCTTCCGAAAAAAAAATATTTCCATCAGACATCCCATTTAGCAGCTAATGGAAACAGTATCTCATTATCCCATCAAACTTTTATGTATTTTTCTATTTCGATATTTTTACGACTGAGACTGACGTTTTTGGGCGTTCGGGATCCCATAAAAACTACGAGAACTAAAAAATTGAAAAAATAAAAACTTTGCGTTTTTTACTTTAATTTTTTGATTTTGCACTAATACCTTGCAAACACGCTAATGTCTAATTCTCATTTGTCATTCATTTTTGGTTTCGTCAAAACATACCTTTTTAATTTAATCTCAACTTTAGAAATTTAGCCAACGTTGAAGCTCTTTGCGATCATCTGATGTGTTTTGCTAATTTGTTCGCCTAGAATTTTTTTAGTAGGAGTTGGTTAGTTATCAGTTAGTTAATGATGCAAATTTGAATAGTACCCAGAATTTTATATGTATATAATGTGAGTATATAAGTGACCATTTGTGTCAATGACGATCATTTAGAAAAATTTTTCATCCGTCCATATTTAAAACAAAAGAATTCTTGACAAACCGGTCCATCATCTAGAATATCTCCGAAGTTAGTGAAAATTTGTATATTTACGGTAGAGCTGCCATGACGAAATTAAGACGAATTTCAATAAAAATGTATTAATTTTTGATTGATTTTCCTTTTAATTTTGATTCAGAAATACGAATGTTGTGTGTTTAATTCCATGTTACAATGGTCGATACAAGGGCGGCCATCTAGTCAAGTTTGATTAAAAATTGATTCGTGTGATTTTTCTTTTAATTCTGTTTCACTGATACGATCTTTATGCTTTTATTTCCTGGTTACAGCCTTTCCATGCAAAGGCTGTCATCTAGTCAAGTTTGATTAAATAAATTTTTAATCAAAAAATCGTTCGATAAAATCGTTAATGTCAATAATAAAAATAGTTTGATTTTTCTTTTAATTCTATTTCCTTGATACGATCTTTATGCTTTATTTCCAGGTTACAGCCTTTCCGTGCAAAGGCTGTCATATAGTCAAGTTTGATTAAAAATTGATTTGTCTACTTTTTTTTTTAATTCTGTTTCAATGATACGATGATAGTATATAGGTAGGCCGTTTACTAGCGTTCATTTCATGTCTCATTTATTTGTTTTCCGTTTTAATACCTGGCACTGGATTGCACTTTACTAATTTATTGTATTTTTATTGCCAGGTTACGATGGCCGATACATTGTGAAACATAATCATAATAAACATAATCATCACAAACATAATCATAAATAATAGCCCATACATAGTGAAACATAATGGCCGATACAGAGTCAAGTTTGATTAAAAATTGATTCGTTTGATATTTCTTTTGATTCTATTTCACTAATACGATCTTCATACTTTATTTCCAGGTTACGATGGCCGATACGAAGGCGGCTGCGCGTGCAGTACAGAACCCTAACCCCGTCATCCAGGGCCGCAAGTCTAACGTCAACTACGCCTTCATCGGCGCAAAGCACAACCCCCAGCGCGCGGCCGGCGTCACCAGCGCCACGGCGGACGAACAGAGCTACTATGGTGCGTGTAATGGTATTCATACCTGATGTAATTTGTTATTATTAACTCTATGTCATGGTATTTTAATTATTAATCATGGCCGGCGTCACCAGCGCCACGACGGACGAACAGAGCTACTATGGTGCGTGTAATGGTATTCCTACATGAAATAATTTGATATTATAAACTCTGTGTCATACCATTTTAATTTTATATCATATAACCCAAGTCAGATTAGTGCTAATAAAAAAATTATAATATTAGGCAAGGAGACGAATTACAAGGAAAGGAATTCCTAACTAACTATAGTTGGTATTATAAACCCTACGCCATATCATATTATTCCTATAAATCCAGATCACATAACCCGTCAGTTAGTGCTAATATAAACACCACGTACAATAAATATTGGGCATTATAACGAAAAAATTAAGGTGATTGCGCAATAATTTTCCTGTCAGTCGCGTAAGTTGACCATTTGAGGCTCCTATAATTTAGTGGTCTTTTTACAATGTCGCTGACTCGCTACCATGACTGTAACCATCATTGCTGTGTTGTATGCCAGCATTACGGTACGGTCAGTCATGCGCTGTCATCTTAACAATAAATGTAATAAAAATCATATATTTTTACCTGAGTTTCTCCATTTATTTTTTACACTTGATAAATAAGGTCGAGTCGCTTCTCTACTTAGAAATTAAATAACATAGACTTCGGATACGTGGCAGTGCCAGTGCAGTGGCAGTGCAGTGGCAGTGCAGTGGCAGTGCAGTGGCAGTGCAGTGGCAGTGCAGTGGCAGTGCAGTGGCAGTGCAGTGGCAGTGCAGTGCCAGTGCAGTAGATACACCTGCTGCTCACTAGATACACCTGCTGCTCACTAGATACACCTGATGCTCACTAGATACACCTGCTGCTCACTAGATACACCTGCTGCTGTCTGAGGCCGTCACGTGATACGAGCGTTGGAGCTACAGGGTATCTGTCGCACTCGCCTCTCTTCTCTTCTCTCTTTCTCCTCTCTTCCTTTCCTCTCTGATCTTTCTTCTCATCTTTTCGTCTATTCTCTACCTCTCCACTCTGCCTTTCTTCTTTTTCTTTTCTCTAATCTTCACTGTTCTTCTCTTCTCTTCTTATCTCCGCACTCTTTCTACTCATTTCCTCTCCTCTCTATCCATCTTTTTCATTTTTCACCTATTAATCTCATTTGCTTTCACTATCAATCCCTTCGTGTCATTATCACTCAATATAATGAACTCGTTATGTTCCTTACACTCGACCATTTTCTAATTTTAACCTGTTTATTCCTTTCCAACATCATCATCAAATTCTTGTTGTTCATTCCTTATCTCTATCTCGTCCTTATTTCATTCTCTCTGTATATATTTTTCTCGCACACTCGAGCATTTCTAATTTTAACCTGTTTATTCCTTTCTAACCTCATCATCAAATTCTTGTTGTTCATTCCTTATCTCTATCTCTTACGCATTTCTTTCTCTCTGTACATATTTTCCTCACGCGCTCTTTCCTCATTTCTTTCCCTTTTTCTTTCCTTATTTCTTTCCTTTTTCCTTTCCTTTTTCTTTCCTTTTTTCTTTCCATTTTTCTTTCCTTTTTTCTTTCCTTATTTCTTTCCCACTTTCTTTCTATCTTTCCTTCACCGGCACCAGACTGACATTCAATACACCACACCGGCAGCCACGCAGCCCAGCTTTACATGCCAGACACTGAGCTAAATAACGCGATACTCATATATCTACGCTAATTAACGTATATAAATAATAACAGATACTGAGCTAAATAACGCGCGACCTCGTAACACGATGCGCCTTGTACACGTGGACAGTAGTGGCGGCCATTACAACTTTTAAATGATAGTTTTAGTGGCCACTAATTAATAAATAATAAATAATAAGCTTTAAATGATAGCGCCACTAATTATCATGCTACTGGCCTCGTGTAGCGTACTGGCCTCGTGTAGCGTACTTTTCTCGTGTAGCGTACTGGCCTCGTGTAGCGTACTGGCCTCGTGTAGCGTACTGGCCTCGTGTAGCGTACTGGCCTCGTGTAGCGTACTTTTCTCGTGTAGCGTACTGGCCTCGTGTAGCGTCTGTCTCTTATACACATCTAGATGTGTATAAGAGACAGGTGTGTCGGTGCTCTGCAAAGTGTGCTGGTGCTCTGCAAAGTGTGCTGGTGCTCTGCAGAGTGTGCTGGTGCTCTGCAAAGTGTGCCGGTGCTCTGCAAAGTGTGCTGGTGCTCTGCAAAGTGTGCTGGTGCTCTGCAAAGTGTGCAGAGTCTCCTGATACTCTACAGGCTCAGCGGCTGCAGAGTATCACGTGGCAGAAGCAGAGCATATCACCGGTCGGGCGAGTTCCGTGCGTTTAAAACCTTCCTGTTTAACAAATTCTATCCTGCCCTCAAGTGACCAAATCTTGCTACTGAAGAATTTACTCATTATTCAACGTATCGAGAAAATGCCCAGAAATTAATAAAATAACTCTAACAAATAATATTTTATTTATGAAAATTAATTCTACCCATATAACATCAAATCCATTTTCAAAAGGATGAAACTCTTTTTTCGATTAGGGTTTTCTAAATAAGGATAAAATTACTACGGTAGTGTTAATTCTTATATACACATATACACATATAATGCACATATTATTTAATAATTCTTTAAATTTGTATATAATTGCAGTAATTTTTGGACGTACAGCCGTACCGTTTAATTGCAATGCACTCGCCTATCTTACAATTAAATTACTACTACTACTACCCTACTGTACTGTAGAGTACTGTAGTAGTACTGTATCGTACTACTATAACTTTAAAGCGTACCGCTGAAAAATAAAGCCGAGACTTTCACCTATAACGTACAGCCGTTTAGTGCAGTTGTGCAGCAGTTGTGCAGCAGTTGTGCAGCAGTTATGCAGCAGTTGTGCAGCAGTTGTGCAGCAGTTGTGCAGCAGTTGTGCAGCAGTTGTGCAGCAGTTGTGCAGCAGTTGTGCAGCAGTTGTGCAGCAGTTGTGCAGCAGTTGTGCAGCAGTTGTGCAGCAGTTGTGCAGCAGTTGTGCAGCAGTTGTGCAGCAGTTGTGCAGCAGTTGTGCAGCAGTTGTGCAGCAGTTGTGCAGCAGTTGTGCAGCAGTTGTGCAGCAGTTGTGCAGCAGTTGTGCAGCAGTTGTGCAGCAGTTGTGCAGCAGTTGTGCAGCAGTTGTGCAGCAGTTGTGCAGCAGTTGTGCAGCAGTTGTGCAGCAGTTGTGCAGCAGTTGTGCAGCAGTTGTGCAGCAGTTGTGCAGCAGTTGTGCAGCAGTTGTGCAGCAGTTGTGCAGCAGTTGTGCAGCAGTTGTGCAGCAGTTGTGCAGCAGTTGTGCAGCAGTTGTGCAGCAGTTGTGCAGCAGTTGTGCAGCAGTTGTGCAGCAGTTGTGCAGCAGTTGTGCAGCAGTTGTGCAGCAGTTGTGCAGCAGTTGTGCAGCAGTTGTGCAGCAGTTGTGCAGCAGTTGTGCAGCAGTTGTGCAGCAGTTGTGCAGCAGTTGTGCAGCAGTTGTGCAGCAGTTGTGCAGCAGTTGTGCAGCAGTTGTGCAGCAGTTGTGCAGCAGTTGTGCAGCAGTTGTGCAGCAGTTGTGCAGCAGTTGTGCAGCAGTTGTGCAGCAGTTGTGCAGCAGTTGTGCAGCAGTTGTGCAGCAGTTGTGCAGCANCACACACACCACACACCACACATTTCACACACATCACACACAACACACACCACACATTTCACACACACCACACACACCACACACCGGTGTTTGCCCAACACCTGCGCAGCGCCGCACACCTGCGCTGGTCGCACGTGTACAGCGCCTGCGGCCTGCAGCTTGCTGTGTAGCCTGTATATTCAGTGGTGTATACATATATGCTGTGCAACCTGTATATGCTGTGATATATATATATATGCTGTGTAGCCTCTATACACCTCTATATATACCTTTACATACAGTGATGTATATATGCTGTGTAATCTGTATATGTCGTGACATATATATACTGTATAACCTGTACATGCAGTGATATATATATGCTGTGCAACCTGTATATGTCATGATATATATGTATATGTGCTGTGGAACCTGTATATGCCGTGATGTATATGCATGCTGTGCAACCTGGCATTAGTATGACTATGAGATTACACACATACACTCTAACACTGTACTATGACATTTTCACTACAAGTGAAATCAGTGTATTTCTATAGCCCTGCCAGGAGCCATGCTTACAAAACTAGCTAAGTGAACGTAAGGACTTACGCTTATTTTCTTGTCTATGATTGGTGGATTTTGCTTAAAAGGCGTCAATGATTGGCTGATGAACTTACGATCTCTCAACTTTTTTTGAAAGTATGGGCCCTGTTCATTTAAACACCAATTAAGTTTCTTATTCCGATTGTCCCGGTTTTAGGACCAGATTTCCGCTGTGTGTTTTAACAGACTAACTACTTTAGATTAATGGCATTTCTTGAGAAGACCTAATATTAGGTTACTGCCTTGACTTTTCCGTAATTTACATCACTTGTTAAATATTCTGTTAATTTACGCAATAATTTTATATATTCAGAGTCACTCAACGGTTAGTCCGTTGGACCGTATAACAGCACTGTAATTTGTGCCAATATTCCGTATATCAGCTATGACATTTCACCGTATATCAGCCATAACGTTTCACGGTATATTGCATTTTATCAGCCATGCTGTTTCACCGTATAGCAGCCATCAGGTTTCGCCGTATATTAGCCCTGAAATTTCACCGTTTATCAGCCCTGACGTTTCGCCGTATATCAGCTATGACGTTTCACGGTATATTGCATTTATCAGCCATGCTGTTTCACCGTATATCAGCCATCAGGTTTCACCGTATATAAGCCCTGAAGTTTCACCGTATATCAGCCCTAAAGTTTCACCGTATATCAGCCATGCTGTTTCACCGTATATCAGCCATCAGGTTTCACCGTATATCAGCCCTGAAGTTTCACCGTATATTAGCCCTGAAGTTTCACCGTATATTAGCCCTGAAATTTCACCGTATATCAGCCATGGCGTTTCACCGTATTTCAGCCATGCTGTGTCACCATATATCAGCTCTGAAGTTTTACCGTATATCAGCCACGATGCTTCACCGTATATTGCGTATAGCAGCCCTGAGGTTTCAACGTATATTGCGTTTAGCAGCACTGATGTTTCAGTGTATAAGAGCCTCGATATTGCACCGTATATTGCATATATCATCACTGATGTTTAAACGTATATGAGCCTCGATCTTTCAGCGTATATTGCGTATATCAGCCCTGGTGCTTGATCGTATATTATCATCAATATTATGCGCGTATATCAAATAGTATACTAATTATACTCATGCCCACTTGGCAGTTTGTCATGAAAATAGTCACAATATTTACGCTGTTCAGAGGGTCAATATTTCTGCGTATTACTGCCTATATTGACGTCAATATTTGTAGGCATCTCGAGGCTGCAGACGAAAGACGTCCTGAGGGCCTGAGGGCTGGGCTAAGAATAGCGTCCTCTCCCTTCACTCTACCCTCACTCTACCCTCACTCTCCCCTCACTCTACCCTCACTCTACCCTCACTCCCCTCACTCTCCCCCCACTCTCCCCTCACTCTCCCCTCACTCTGCCATGCCAGGACGCCATGTCTAGGTAAGCAGCCGTGCCAGCACGCCATGTCTAGGTATGCTGCCATTTTAGCACTTCATGTCTAGGTATGCTGACGTGCAGCGTACCATGTCTAGGCATGATGACGTGTCAGCACGCCATGTGTAGGCATGATGACATATCAGCACTTCATGTCTAGGTATGCTCGCGTGTCAGCATACCATGTCTAGGCATGATGACGTATCAACACTTCACGTCTAGGTAAGCTGACGTATCAGCATATCATGTCTAGGCATGCTGAGGTGTCAGCATAGCATGTCTAGGCATGATGACGTGTCAGCATACCACGTCTAGGCATGATGACGTGTCAGCACACCACGTCTAGGCATGATGACGTATCAGCACTTCATGTCTAGGTAAGCTGACGTGTCAGCACTTCACGTCTAGGTATGATGACGTGTCAGCACGCCATGTCTAGGCATGATGACGTGTCAGCACACCACGTCTAGGCATGATGACGTGTCAGCACACCACGTCTAGGCATGATGACGTATCAGCATACCATGTCTAGGCATGATGACGTGTCAGCATACCATGTCTAGGCATGATGACGTGTCAGCATAGCATGTCTAGGCATGCTGACGTGTCAGCATAGCATGTCTAGGTATGATGACGTGTCAGCATACCATGTCTAGGCATGATGACGTGTCAGCATACCATGTCTAGGCATGCTGACGTGTCAGCATAGCATGTCTAGGCATGATGACGTGTCACCATACCATGTCTAGGCATGCTGCCACAGCACACCATGTCCAGGCATGATGACGTGTCAGCACACCATGTCTAGGCATGATGACATCCTCTAGTCAGAGCTGGCAGAGCTAAGCGCGTTATCAGCGTCCGCTTATCAGCATCGCCAGGCGCAGCTTCTCAGCTTCCAAGCTCCTTAATTAAGCAGCGCTACAAAACAGACCAAACGTTAGCCATAACAACATCCATACAATTGTTATAATGTTATCCATAACATTATAACCATTATCCTACGTTATCCATAACATTATCCTACTGAATTAACTTCGTCTAGCCTAAACCAGCCTCTAGTTAGCCTTTTTGAGGCCTGAAGTTATATTGCTTTCTCTTTTTTTCTCTTCAATTTTTTCTTAAATATGACTTCATTGCACTAAATATAATGATTAAATTAATTAGAATAATATATATCTTTAGGTCCATTGTATTTCTCATTGGTCTAAGAAATTGCACACAGATTTAAATTACTGAGAAGGCCTAATAATATAGGAATTGTTAATCCTTGTGCACGCCGAAGATTTCCTTTTTGAGATCCTAATAAAAGAGAAAGGATATTGATGAAATAATAATGTTTTTGAGACACAGAAGTGTCTTGGTAGACTGGATGAGGTGGATGGCAAAACAGGAGCACAAAGCGATAACAAAGCGATAAACTTTGACAGAAAAATGATAGTAGATTAGTCGTGAAAATGACAACGGTTCGTGAATGACATAAACGACCGAGGTGAGAGCGAGCGTGTCATTCATGCGTGACTTCTTATGGAATATTAATGTAGCTTACAAGTTACTCATTCAATAATTATTAATTATTCATTCTTTTAAAAAACCTAAATGAGTGTAATGAGAGTTATTGGCTGAAGTTGAACATTGATGTTCCGTGTCGGCGAATTTTATGAATTATTCATGCGTTCAATGCATGAATGGCTGCATGCCCACGCGTGAATGACTGCGTTCCAAAGCATGCTGCATGCTAACGCATATTTAACTGCGTGGCATGAATGACTGCGTGAAAATGCATGAAAGACTGCGTGACTATGAATAAGTGACTGCTTGTCAATGAATGAAAGACTACGTGCCAATGAATGGATGACTACTTGTCAATGTATGAACGAATGAATGATTGAATGACTGCGTGCCAATGAATGAAAGACTACTTGTCAATGTATGAACTAATTAATGATTGAATGCCTGCGTGCCAATGAATGGATGACTATTTGTCAATGTATAAACGAATGAATGATTAAATGACTGCGTGCCAATGAATGGATGACTACTTGTCAATGTATGAACAGATGAATGATTGAATGACTGATTGTATGACTGGATGCCAATGAATGAAAGACTACCTGCAGGTAAATGACTAACTGCGAGTCAAAGAATGAATGCATTTAATGTAATGAATTCATGTGCGTAAATAACGTGTGGTGCAGCAGCTCATACGGCAGACACGTAGCGCACGTGCAGGATACGGCAGAGATACGCGCGTATCTTATCGGCCAGGGAGCCTCCGCCTGCGCCAGCCGTGTACGTGACTGTAGAGTATGACTGTTATGGCCGTGTTATGGCCGTGTTATGACAGTGTTATGGCCGTGTTGTGGATGTGTTATGGCCGTGTCATGGCGGTGTTATGGCCGTGTTATGGCTGTGTTATGACAGTGTTATGGCCGTGTTATGGCTGTGTTATGACAGTGTTATAGCCGTGTTATGGCCGTGTTGTGGTTGTGTTATGGCAGTGTTATGGTGGGGTTATAGATGTGTTATGGCTGTGTTATGACCGTGTTGTGGCTGTGTTATGGCCGTGTTATGGCCATGTTATGGTGGGGTTATGGATGTGTTATGGCCGTGTTATGGCTGTGTTATGGCTGTGTTATGGTCGTGTTATGGCCGTGTTGTGGCCGTGTTATGGCCGTGTTATTGACCGTCTAACGGGTGTGGTATCTTGGATCGGGTATTTAAGTCCTTAAAGTTTAATTTTCATTCAATATGTTAAAGTTTACTAATACAAGAGCTCTGAAGTTTACGTTTTTTTAAACATCTTTCATTTCAACAGAGCTTTTTTCGAGGACAGCCTACGTCCAATTTATTTTATGATGGATTCTGTCCTGTTTGCTTTCTGAATAGTTAATGCAACATAGATTACAATTACTACTACTATAAATTATATTAAAACTATTATAGATAAATTACAACTATACTACAATAGATTACAACTATTTACGCAACATAGATTACAACTTATAATACATGTTTGATAAATAGCAATCTCCTTTACAAAATTGAGATATTGCAATTTTGTACTTTTTCAGACATGTAAGGAATCAAGCGTTGTTAGCTTACTGCACTTATGCTTATATACATATTTACTGCATCATATATCTACTTGTAACAAACACTAGGCTCCTAAATAAGGGCCGAATAATTTTTGCTTATATAGTTATATCAGCTAAGCATAATGAAAGCCACGTTATTCATTGCCATATAAACTGTATATGTGTTATTCTATATATACATTACCTTACACACATCATTATTCCTACCTACCATTACCCTCCTCATGTTATTCCTACCTACCATTACCCTCCCCATGCTATTCCTACCTAACATAATTACCTGCTGTTACAGTTATGACCCCTGAAGCGTACGCGACGGCGGCCGCTACGATGCATCGCTACCAGACCTTCCTGCCTCCCCAGTACGGGTGAGTCAACCTGACACACTTATTTTTACCCATCACACCCCTCCCCCCACCCACATGTTACCAGCACCCCCACCATGACCCACTTAGTTACCATGGTTACCCACTTATCCCGTACGTGATTGCGTAAGAAGAATAAGTTATACTGTGCCACAGCTTAACCTGGCTGAGAATTGGGCTAAAATGATTAAAATTTAACATTACGATCATCGTAAAAATTACGATCAAGGTAAAAACTACGATAAAAATAAAAAATACGATAATCGTAAAAATTACAATCATCGAAAAAATTACAATCATCGAAAAAATTACGATCATCCTGAAAATTACGATCACCGTCAAAACTACGATCATCGTATATACTACGATCAATGTAAAAATTATGATCATCGTAAAATTACGAAAAATTACGGTCATCGTACAAGTTACGATCATCGTACAAATTACGATCATCATAAAAATTACGATCATCGTAAAAATTACGATTGATTTGTTTTCCCAAAAGTTTATTTTGATCGTTTGTCCACCGAAACGAAATTTGCCAATTCAGGCTCAGGTTCTGTTTGTGTACAAGATCGTTGAAACATTTATACGATGTGTGTTGATACATTCATACGATGTGTGTTGATACATTCATTCGATTTGTGTCGATACATTCATACGATTTGTGTTGATACATTCATACGATGTGTGTTGATACATTCATACGATGTGTGTTGATACATTCATTCGATTTGTGTCGATACATTCATACGATTTGTGTTGATACATTCATACGATGTGTGTTGATACATTCATACGATGTGTGTTGATACATTCATACGATGTCTGTTGATACATTCATACGATGTCTGTTGATATATTCATACGATGTATTCATAATATGATGTATTTATATATTCATAGATCCATAATATGAATTAGTGTTCATACTCTCATAATATGAGTGATTGAGAGTATCATGCGTGCGCGTTTGTATTAGCCACACTATAATTGCGATGCAAACGCAATTGCTTGTTGCTTATCATACAAGGACGTTTGTGTGTTTGTATGTTTGTTATGTTTGATTAATTCATCTCTAGCAGCTTGAGTCTGAACCTACGAGAGCTCCACTGACTTACTCAAGTTTTCCACCTTAACCTTTTTTTCGGCGTCAACTCTTTGTGAGGTAAACCGTTAACTGTAGTTAACCGTTTATTGCAGTCAACCGTTTATTGCAGTTAACCGTTTATTGCAGTTAACCGTTTACTGCAGTTAACCGTTTATTGCAGGTAACCGTTTATTGCAGTTAACCGTCTACTGCAGTCAGCCGTTAACTGCAGTTAGCCGTTTATTGAAGTTTACCGTTTACTGCAGTTAACCGTTTACTGCAGGTAACCGTTTATTGCAGTTAACGGTTAACTGTACTTAACCGTTTATTGCTGTTAACCGTTTACTGCAGTTAACCGTTTACTGCAGTTAACCGTTAACTGCAGTTAACCGTTTACTGCAGTTAGCCGTTTATTGCAGTTAACCGTTAACTACAGGTAAACGTTTACTGCAGTTAACCGTTTATTACAGTTAACTCTTTATTTACGGTTAACCGTTTATTGCAGTTTATAACTGTATTTTTTGAGTTGTATTCATTCAAGAATTGGACTTGAATGGTGATTGCTTCGCAAAAGTTAACCACTTAGCCGGTCGTGTGGCGGTTTAAAGTTCCCGGTGTTTGAACTAAACCGTCACAAACTTAAGTTTAACGCGAGAATTGCTGTTAATTTTGTTTTAATTTTCAGATATACATGTAAGTTTGTTCTTTGAATTTGCCCACAACATATATAACAGATCTGACTGCACGCGTGTGATTTACGCTAACATCTTTTTGAGATTTAAAGCATTATAACGTATTTTTTGTTTCCTAAATCTTTTGAAGTGATGAGTAACTAATTTCAACATTCGTTTGTTGGCCCCGTTTTTTGTTCATGTTTAGCTTTATTAACATTATACGCACACGCTATGTCAAAATTTATATAATTAGTAAAAAATTTTTTATTCTCTTTCAGTACATCCATCATCAAGAAAATATTTCTTTTCTCGTGTCTCTTCAATAATAATTGAAAATATAATATCTACTCAAATTTCACGGCAAATAATTTTTTCTTAATTTTAGACTAGCGGTTCCATATAATTTGCGTTCATGCCTTGAATAAAATAGAAGTAAATGGTTATGTAAGCTCGATAATTTTGAATAACAAGGGAATGTAGAACAACGGCAAAAACCCCTAATTAAAAAATATTAAGCAGAATATAAAAAATTTGAAAGACTTGCTCAGCTAGAAAATATTGGAATGCTTATTAGTTTCTTCGAGCCAAATAACCCAACAAATCTAGAAAAAAATATCACTACAACCGTGGATGAATTTTTGAAAGAAGGAAAAAGTCACGAAATTTTCTGCAGATATTCGTGAGAAATTCCATGCGCGGTGCATGTACAGCCACTGTACGTGTTCTTGGTGCGTGTACAGCCACTGTACGTGTTCTTGGTGCGTGTACAGCCACTGTACGTGTGCGTGATTCATGTACAGCCACTGTACGTATGCGTGATTCATGTACAGCCACTGTACGTGTGCGTGATGCATGTACAGTCACTGTACGTATTGGTAGTGCGTGACCTGAGGGCCACCTGACGCCAATTCCTGCATTAAAAATTCATGCAAATTCTCTAGGTGGCTGGTCTTTGGCCTCCCTAAGTAGCTGGTCTTTGGCCTCCCTAAGTAGCTGGTCCTTGGCCTCTCTAAGTAGCTGGTCTTTGGCCTCCCTAAGTAGCTGGTCTTTTGCCTCTCTAAGTAGCTGGTCTTTGGCCTCCCTAAGTAGCTGGTCTTTAGCCTCCTTAAGTAGCAGGTCTTTGGCCTCCCTAAGTAGCTGATCTTTGGCCTCCCTAAGTAGCTGGTCTTTGGCCGCCCTAAATAGCTGGTCTTTGGCCTCTCTAAGTAGCTGTTCTTTGGCCCCTCTAAGTAGCTGGTATTTGGTTTCCGTAACTGGTAGGACTTTTTCCTCCCTAAGTAGCTGGTCTTTGGCCTCCATAAGTAGCTGGTCTTTGGCCTCCCTAAGTGGCAGGATTTCTTCCTCCCTAAGTAGCTGGTCTTTGGCCTCCCTAAGTAGCTATTTTGGCCTCCCTAAGTAGCTATTTTGGCCTTTTTAATTAGCTGTTCTTTGCCTACGATGTTCTTTGACTTTTCGACAAGCTAGCGTAAAATAAAATAAAAATTATAATTGATAACAAAGTAACGGAAATAATTATACTTCAACCTTTATAAGCACGTATTTAGTCCCAATAAATAGATTAAGCGCTGCAAACTTGAGCCGAGCCACGAACTTATGACCCGCTCATACACTCATAAATAGATCGGTCAAATTGTCCAATTAGTGACAAACTTTTTGTAATTATCACTGGTACGCCTATTTTCTGGGCAAACTTGGTCAGAATGGCCCACAAAAACCGGGGCCAAACTTGGTCAGGATGACCCACAAAAACCGGGCCAAACTTGGTCAGAATGACCCACAAAAACCGGGCCAAACTTGGTCAGAATGACCCACAAAAACCGGGCCAGACCTGGTCACGATGACCCACAAAAACCGAGCCAGACTTGGTCACGATGACCCATAAAAACCGGGCCAAACTTGGTCAGAATGACCCACAAAAAAGCGGGGCCAAACTTGGTCAGAATGACCAAAAAAAACGGGCTAAACTTGGTTACGATGACCCACAAAAAACACATCGTAATTTGGACAACGTCTCACTGATTTCTCTGAGTGAGACGCTCATCATGTTCTAGAGGGAGCGTCGCCCCCGACAACCTGGTGTTGGGGCGCCGCGCCATGGAGACCAACTCTCGACTATTGAACAAACTCGACCCGTTGATTCTATGCAGCGTTTTTAGTGCATTTTCTCATGTATGGAAGAAAGGCGCCATTGTGCTCGCCATGTCCGTCCGTCCGTCTGTCCGCCTGTCTGTAAGCCTGTCTGTCCGCCTGTCTGTCCGTCTGTCTGTCCGTCCGTCCGTGACTTCACGTTTTCGTCGACGAGAAAATGCGCTCTCTTTGTCACTCACTGCAGTTAGTACTGAGTTATATTTTTTTCGTTACTGCCCTCTATAGGCATCTGACGTTGAAATAAAGTTTGAATTAACATGTTTCGACGACATCAGCGCGTCATCAACGTTGTTTCAATCTGTAAATTTCAGGTATAAATTTATTTTTTCTCTTGATTGTTCGTTTGTTTTCTAAATTTGAATTAAATTTCTAAACTCTTCGACTATTGAACGAACTCGGCCCGTTGCTTTTATGCGGCCTTTTTTAGTACATTTTCTCATGAATGGAAGAATACTTAACAATTCTTATAACTTAACAATACCTAATAATACTTATAAGAATACTTAATACTTATCATATCAAGTGATGCGAAGCCGATTTTATGGCATAAAGTAGAGCTTTCCTGGTTAACTATAAACGTTTATGCTTAACCACATAACTGTGTGACTTTTTAGCGCATTTTCTCATTAATGGAAGAAAGACGCTATTGTGCTCGCCATGTCCGTCTGTCCGTCTGTCTGTCCGTCCGTCAGTGACTAAACGTTTTCGTCGACGAGAAAATGCGCGCTTTGTCACTTACTGCAGTGAGTACTGAGTTATATTTTTTCGTTACTTCCCGCTATAGGCATCTGACATGGGAATAAAGTTTAAATAAACGTTGTTTCAACGACGTCAATGCGTCATAGACGTTGTTTCAACGATATCAACGCGTCATAAACGTTGTTTCGACGATGTCAACGCGTCATAAGCGTTGTTTCAACGACGTCAATGCGTCATAAGCGTTGTTTCAAAAACGTCAACGCGTCATAGACGTTGTTTCAACGACGTCAGCACATCATAAAAGTTGTTTCAATCTGTAAATTTCATGTATAAATATGTTTTTTATCCCGATTGTACTTTTGTTTTCAAAATTTTTCATTTACTGATGGATCGGGTCTTGGGAACGGCGTACGCGTGCAGCCCCGCGGGGTGATTGTGGCACGATGCCTCGTGTAGCGTGCAGCCCCGCGGGGTGATTGTGGCACGATGCCTCGTGTAGCGTGCAGCACCGCGGGGTGATTGTGGCACGATGCCTCGTGCAGCGTGCAGCCCCGCGGGGTGATTGTGGCACGACGTCTCGTGTAGCGTGCAGCCCCTCGGGGTGATTGTGGCACGATGCCTCGTGTAGCGTGCAGCCCCACGGGGTGATTGTGGGTTTGAAGAACCCAACTTTGACCCACCCTTGACTGCCGCTGAATAAAACATGGCTACCTCATCACACTCACGGACCCCTGAATATTTCATGAGTCGGAGCAGACTCATGACCCATAATTTTGAAACACTAATACTCTCATTCATATTCTAACACGTGTATCTTGAGCGTATTACTTTTGGACTTACTGCTCTTTGGTGGAGTTACTCACTGAAATTCTGCTCAATGGTTCACTGCTCTTCTTAATACTGTTCATGAAAACACTACGATTCATGAGCAGCAATGACGTGCGTCAAAATATTTTTGGGCTGCTCCCAAAAATATTTTGCAATTTTTAATTCTCATTAAAATAATGATCATGAAAATACTACTTAAAAACAATGCTACTCATGAATATACTTTTGAAGACAAAAAAATATATATTGCTCATTAAAATACTGCCGATTAGCATATTACTCATGGACACATTGAGGGATCTCCGTTCGTTTTGCACACGCGCCTATTACATAGGGACCAGCAGCACTGCAGGATGCCACATAGGGACCAGCAACACTGCAGGATGCTACAAAGGGACTAGTAACACTGCAGGATGCCGCATAGGGACCAACACTGCAACAGCCAACACTGCAGGATGCCACATAGGAACCAACACTGCAACACTGCAGGATGCCAGATAGGAACCAACACTGCAACACTGCACATCCATCGATTGCCGTCACTGCGCCGCAGTTCAACTGATCGCACGGCAGCGATGTTGTGATCGCATCCATGCGCTCGCATATCGACCGAACCTGCACGCTCTCCTTACCGTGACGGGCGTGTCGTGATGCATGTACCGTGACGAGTGTCGTGATGCATGTACCGTGACGAGTGTCGTGATGCATGTACCGTGACGAGAGTGTCGTGATGCATGTACCGTGACGAGAGTGTCGTGATGCATGTACCGTGACGAGAGTGTCGTGATGCATGTCCCGTGACGAGCTGTGTCGTGATGCATGTCACCGACGTTACATTTACCGTGCTACCCGAAGTTGGCCGCTCTATATACCGTGTCGAACAGTTAAATTACTTCGCTCGAGCCAAGCGAGTCGCACTCATGCCGTTCACATCTCTTGCAATTGAGTGACTGGAAATCGTCTATATGATAATAATAACTAATATTACTATAATTCGTTCATTTAGTAATAATAACTCATATTATGACTACAAGTTGTTCACAAGATAACAATAATATAATTAATCTGATTCTGCTTAATTTTCCCACTCGATTTTGAGCCTCTGCCAGTGTAAGAGGTGTGCGTGTTCGGGACAAATGTTCTTCAGAAAATCTTTCAAAATCAAACAATCTCCTCGTCTTACATAAAAATTGCTGGTGATAGTTGTCATAATTAAATATTTTTATTTACAGTGTTGTTAAAAACGAAATGGCATCGTATATAAATTGTAAAAGATTATGAAATTTAGAGACTCTGAATTCCCTCTGGCCGTGAGGGATTTTACAAAAGAGCCATTACTTTCAAACGTCTTAAGATGAATCTTACGTTACTTATGTTCTTTCCATGCAATACGCAACCATTTTTATTGGCAATTAGAAAAATATTTAAAGCTAACGTTAATTATTGATTAACTCTTCGTTCAATTATACCGACAACAATATGCAATACGGCCGGCTTGCTGTGCACGAGTACAGCTCTGGCTGTAGAGCATGCAAGGTTCAGGTCGATACGGGACGTTGTGATTAACCTGAACGTATATTCGATGCCGAACTAACATCGCTCTATTGATCCGAGGCCACTTAAAGCCACCTGTTGATGGCAATTATGGCTGATGGTCGCTCATCGTTCAGTTGTTGGGTCAATTCCCCCATTCTTGACACGTCACTCTCTTATGAGGTCAATTTGGCAGGTGCTGCTCCGAGGGCGCTCTCTTGCCCTCAGATTTGACCCTTGTCTTGCCCTCTCCGATTGACAAGATTGGCAGTTTTGGCAATTGTTTCTTTACCTGGACCACTCCGATTGGCAAAATTGACAGTTTTTATTTTATTTATGGTCTCGTCCGCTACAATTTATCCGTCTGTCAACATTGCCGATTTTTTGCCGGAGGAGAAAAATGAATTAGGCATTCAGAAATTGTCGATCATGAATTCAGAATTTGTCAATTAGGATTTGAGAACTTGTCGATTGGGAATTCGGAACTTGTTTATTATTTATTTTCCGAAAGAGAAAAGTTATTCACGTACATGACCGTTACAAAGAATTATATGATTTGAACAAAGAATCTGCGCATACGTGCTAATAAATATCATGAAAAATTCTTTACTTTATTAATATCCGGAAAATTCAAGCACTTATTCCTGCGGATTAAATTTGTTTATCATCACTACCAACAAGAGCAATTCGATTAATCCAACTTCATATCTGATATCGTACTTTTTTCACACTTAAACTTTCTAACACCTTCACTTGCGAGTTTCTCCTTGCCTTTCCCCTTCTTTTTTCTCTGGTAGAAATAACATTATTACTGATGGAACTAATTCATCAGCATGAATAGTTATTATTTTTCGGCTATCGTTCATTTTAATCGTTATTCTATCTTGCTTGTTCTGATTATATAAATATAGTATTAGCACGTTATTTTTATAGCTATATGAGACTAGTATAGTCTGATGTCCCTTCATATATTCAAGTTTTTCTTATACATATATTTTTTGTTGTGTTTTATCGATGTTGAACTTTCTTTGACAGCGGAGCATCGATCTCACATTTTGTTGCTTGACATCAGAACATTGAGTTTTGTGGTGCTATTAACTTCACTAGTTAAAGTTCATTAGGTATACATTACTAAGTGTACTTCCCCAGGTCTCCTTCACTAGTTATGTTTCACTAGTTATACTTCACTAATTATACTTCACATGTTATAATTCACTGGTTATACTTCACTAGTTATGCATCAATAGTTATGATTCATTGGTTATGCTTCACTAGTTAGATTTTACTAGTTATATTTTACTAGTTATACTTCACTAGTGATACTTCACTATAGCCATACTTCACTAGTTATGCTTCACTAGTTAAACTTCACCAGTGATACTTCACTAGTTATGCTTCACTAGTTATACTTCACTAGTTATACTTCAGCAGTGATACTTCACTAGTTATGCTTCACTAGTTATACTTCACTAGTTATACTTCACTAGTTATGCTTCACTAGTTACATATCACTCTGTATGTTTCACTAATCTTAACTATAACCACCCTCCGTAGAGTTAGTTATCGTGGTCATGAGTAACGTCCAGTGTTCGTAATTGCAACTAATTTCCTTTACCGTGAGCAAGTGAATTCAAAAATGAGTTCTTACAAATTCTTGCTTGTAATAAGCTGATTCATTTCAGGAAATAAACTGACTCAAAAATGTTTTAAATATTATAATATTTTAGAAAATTTATGAAATGAAGAAAAACATTTATTTGCTGATCAGACTTATAATAGGGGTTAACTTTTCTTTCAAATTTTGAGCAAAATTTCGATTATTTGTCGTCACGCGTCAAGTTATTCGTAACATTCATTTTTATCTAATTATTATTAATAATTACATTTATTAACGCCACTTGACCTCAGTCTCACTATTTACAAAAACTTAACAGTTATAATAAATTCTCAATTCTTGTAATACAATAACTTGTCAATTCTTGTCTAAGGTCATGCTAATGCACCGCCTTCGATTTAATATGCATTTCAAGCAGCCATTGTTTCATCATTTAAGAGGGTTATTTTTGAAAAAAAAACGGCTTAGTTGTTGCTGCACCTCCAGTAGATTGAGTTTGATTGTGTTCACTCTTACCATAAAATGAAGAAGCGTACGTTTTCTTAACTTGTAGTTAATTGCTTTAACTCACTTTGTTCCCTAATCATACATTACCGCACCGAACTCAACTAAATTCAACAACATATGCATAACTAAAGTCAACAAATTGCATTCAAGGGCTCCAAAAATCTTCGTTGATCAAGAATTTAAAAGCAATGAAAACGCCAAGCGAATTTACAATATCGTCAATGAAAAGGATTCAGAGACATATTCTATTCTATTTATTACAATTATATTCTAAGATTAGATCGTCGATAATTGAGACGTAATAATCACTAGGATTTAATCTTAGAATATGATTATTATGAATAGAATGAGCCTCCTGATTGACAACGGACAGACCAGCTATGTCATCATTTCGGAACGTTCCTAATACCGATATAGTGAATCTACTTAGCGTTTTATTTGCTTTTAAATTCTTTAAATCCTAAGATCTCTGAACTCAGAGGGTTCACTCAGACAAATAAGTGAGACTTGTCTAAATAGCGATGCACTTTTTTGCCCTTATTTGGATTATCCTGAGCCAGTTTGGTCCGGCAAAATAGCATATCAGTGCTACGTCTACTTGCGTGTAGTGAATAAAAGTGTGTCATCATTTGGATAACATAACCCACATAATTCTCTTGGTGAATTGGATTGTTAATTAATAACACATTTAATTGATGACACTCTTATTTTTCTAGGTGAATTGAGTTATTAATGTACGAGTCCAATATGGGGCCTCGAGACCCATGTGTGGTGAATAAGTGGTATAGTTTCTTGAGCAAAAGCAACTACTAATTATATATGTAGTTACAAATTCTTCCACTGCACGAATTTCGATTTCATTTCATATTTTTTTCCAGTGAATGTATGGAAAACTATTTATTAATTTTTCAGGACGGTTGTGGTGAAATGTTTTCCTTTGTTATTAAATAGAACACGTTTATATTCGATCTGTCTAGTTAATATAACATAAGATTTTACGCGATTTGTGTTGCTTTTGTATGAACTTACGATTGATATTTTTATTGATTATTGTTGATTTGTCTTCACTTCTAAAAAAATTTTTGGCTGAAAAAGACTTATAGTTCATAGTGCAAATGTTTGAATACTTTTTTAAATTAATAGTTGAATTTATCTTGCTTTGCAGATCACTTCTACAGCATAACTGTCGTATTAAATTGAAATTTAATTAAGGCCGTGACGAGTGTTGTTCTTGTGAAAATTGTTGTTTTAGATGAGGGTTAATTCCTTTATTTATGATAAGTTATTTAGAGTTCAAGTGTTTTATTGATATGTGTGCTATTTATTTGTTCAATGCATATCTAATTTATATCTGATTATATATCAGATATAAATCAGATATATAAATATATGTGATCTTCTATATCTGATTATTTAGAGTTGCTTTTGTTGAAATGAGAGTTGAAATTTTTTGCTGATACGTGTTCCTGTTCACTGAGAGTTTGCATAATTTACTGAAACGTGTTCAAATTTGCAGATAATTTGACTGAATTTCCTGATATTTGTTCTTATTTACTGATGGTTTGACTGATTTACGGAGACGTGTTCGTGTTTACTGAGGGTTTACCTAATTTACAACGATGTTTTCAAAGTAAATTGAGACATGTTATTTACTGAGAGTTTTACTGATTTAATGGTACGTGCTTTTTTGATGAGGATTTGCCTGATTTACTGAGACGTGTTTCTATTTGTTGGAAGTTGCATAATATATTATGACATGTTATTTACTGAGACGTGTTATTTACTGAGACGTGTTATTTACTGAGACGTGTTATTTACTGAGACGTGTTATTTACTGAGACGTGTTATTTCCTGAGACGTGTTATTTACTGAGACGTGTTATTTACTGAGACGTGTTATTTACTGAGACATGTTATACTGAGACGTGTTATTTACTGAGACGTGTTATTTACTGAGACGTGTTATTTACTGAGACATATTATTTACCGAGACGTGTTATTTACTGAAAAGTGTTCTTTTGGGCGGAGGATTTAACTGATTTATTGAAACATTCACTTACTTCTAGCCGTCCAGGGGATAAGGCCTCGAGCGATCACCATTGAATTGGAAGTTTATTGCTTGAATTTCACAGCCTTTTTATTCATAAAAAATTAACAAAATTATCATCTGAATTATCGGCGGCATTTTGATGGCCGCTGGTACCACGCTCCTGAATCACCCAAGTCTGTTAATCCTTGAACTCGTCTTTTGCATAATTTTTTCTACAATAATTATTAAAATATATTTCAAAGAAATTGTCCGTTCAGCTATACTCTGATGAGTATCGATGCTTAAACAACTCATTCATATCTCTTCTTTAATCAGTTTTAGCAAATTAAATTTAAATTTGTGTAGTTCGATTTTTGTATTTGAGTTTCGAAATTTCCAATACAGTCGGTTGCGTCAGTTAAATAATTATAATTATTGCACTACTACTTTAAAAATTCTAATTATTTATGATCAGTCTACTTAAAACTTTAATCTAGACACAAATCCTATGAGCAAAGAACCCAAAGTATAGCGTCATTTAAATAATGATTGCACTACTTTAAATTTAAATCTCGACACAAATCCAATAAGCAAACAAACCAAAGAGGATAAAAAGAAACCTCAGTAATCCTTAGTAAACAAGATGGATAGAAAGACATCACGTGCTTAGTATCCTTGTTATCCTTGTTACCCTTGTTATCTCGTATATCTGAAGGAAGCTGTTCACTTATCCCGACTCGTAGCTCAGTCGCACGGTTCATGCCATAATGCTTATGCTGTCGTCCTCAGCACGAGTCGCATCTGCTCAGTCTATTTTGCAGAAACAGTTTAAATTCATTTTAATTTTCTATGCATTTATATCTGTTTCTTAGAGTAAACATTAATTTGAATCAAAATTAGTTTAAGTGTAAGAGCTTTTAAAGTTATTTTCTCCACATATATATTATTTTGCACTAATAATATAAATTCATTTTAATTTTCTATGAATTTTTCTCTGTTTCTTAGAGTGAAAATTAATTTGAATCAAAATTAGTTTAACTGCTAGAGCTTTTAAAGTTTTTTTTCTCCAAAAACAGTATATAAATATGATAATATAATATATTAGTATCTCGGATTTCAAGTTATTTGCCGTTATGAATTTGTTTGAATTAAAAAAAAAATTGGTGCATTTTTGGCGATTCCTGCATCAGAATTCAACGAAAAAATACTAGTATATTAATTGTGAACATTTTTAATTGCAAAGTAAAATAACGGCGCAAAGTAGTGGCCCTGGCAACTCAACTTGAGCTCGCTAGTTAATATACTTTCCAATAGTTTACTACGTCACCTTGATATGCTCTACTAAAAAAGTTTAATCAACAACAAAAGCTCTGCCAACTTCACTATCGGCGTCATTGTGAAATTACCCCAGAAAAATTACCCCATTATCCGATTGTTAAATTACCGTTTATTTCTCCGCCCCAAATCAAACATCAATGTTCGTGAACAATGCGAAGCCTATATTGAATAACGAATGCTTGCTGTCACTCCTATATAAGAAAAACTTTGCAGTTGCTACAATAAAAACGTACGTTAAAACGTTGAGCTAAAACCGATGTTCAACATCAATTTGGAAACGTTAGGTTATAAAACTTAAAACGTTATGTTGAAATTTTACGTTAAGAAATGACGTTACAACGCTGCGCTAGAGGCCGATGCCTGTTTTGATTCGCTTATTTAGCACGGAGCTTGTACAGTAAACAGTTCAGCTCATGCAAAGTTATGGCCACTCGCATGTCTTCTATACGCTACTCGCCCGCCATGTACGCCACTCGTCTGCTCTGTAAGTCCCACACCTGCCACTTGCTGCCACGTACGCCACACGCTAGCCACTCGCCTGCCCAGTGCGCCACTCGCCCGCCATTAGCCCGCCACTCACCTGCCATGTACGCCGCTCGCCTGCCACTCGCCCGCCACTCGCCCGCCACTCGCCTGCCCTGTGTGCCGCTCGCCTGCCTTGTACTCCACTCGCCTGCCCTGTACGCCATCGTCTACCCTGTACGCCACTCGCCTGCCACTCGCCTGCTCTCACTTCAGCCCCATCTCACTATCATGCAGGGCACACAGCAGTCTCCTGCACCAGACGAATAACAATCCAGAAACATGAGTAATGATAAGGTCGTTCAACATGAATAAGGGCAGTGAAAGCACGTATCGCTTTATGTCATGTGATCTTTCATATAACTTTGTTATACTGCGTTAAAATCAGTAATATAACTGAGCGTTACTTAACTGAGCGTTGTATAGCTGTGCGTTATATATCTATTTACCGTTTACGCTGACACTGCAGCTTGCTAGAAAACTTTAAAAATCTTCGAAATTCTAACTCTATTACTTCACAATACAACAACATATGAATCTTGTTTCTATGTATCATTTATTGAAGATAAATAGACCGCTAGAAGTCAAATAATATTTATTTCCATTAAAATAAAAGGGCTGTGAGGCTGAGGACTTGGAGGCTGAAGACTTGGAGGCTAAAGACTTGGAGGCTGAAGACTTGGAGTCTGAAGACTTGGAGACTGAAGACTTGGAGACTGAAGACTTGGAGACTGAAGACTTGGAGGCTGAAGACTTGGAGGCTGAAGACTTGAAGGCTGAAGACTTGAAGGCTGAAGACTTGGAGGCTGAAGACTTGGAGACTGAAGACTTGGAGACTGAAGACTTGGAGGCTGAAGACTTGGAGGCTGAAGACTTGAAGGCTGAAGACTTGAAGGCTGAAGACTTGGAGGCTGAAGACTTGAAGGCTGAAGACTTGAAGGTTAAAGACTCTAAGGCTGGAACTGAGAGACGGGACTGAGAGGGTAAAGACATATAGGCTGAAAATGTAAAGGCTGACGACTGTGAAGATGAGGACTGAAAGGATTTGTTCTATTTTTTGTGATTGCGTAATTACTAAACATTTCTTTATGGTGACTAATACGATTGTTTGACCAGCAAATTAAGAATGTTCTTCACGTTTTGATCCACTATACGGTAATTTTCGACGGCTTTCAACATATCTGGGGCCGTAACATCAAAATTTTTCTTAAGTACACGTATCGGTCTGAGTACACATAGCGGCTAAAGTTTACGTAGCGGTCTAAGTACACGCAACGGCTTAAGTACATGTAGCGGCCTAAGTACACGTAGATTCGTAATGTACGTCGAGAGTATCCCTGAGGATTCGGTAGGGTCGAGGTTGCCGAATAAGGATTCGGCGAGGGATTTACGAGGGATTCGTCGTAAAAATGTGATAATAAATTGAATTTTTTTTTTAGTAGGCGAGTGTAGGCCTAGGACGAATTAAGACTGGTCACATGTGAGCAACATGGTGGCTATGCCTCTCCCGAATGCTGAACCAACTTGGGATATTTTAGTAAATGTATCGAGGTTAATTAAATATTGTAATATCGAATAATTAAAATACTTCTTCGTTAACAAACTTAATCTTGAGCTGTAGATTGCAATATCTCTCTCAGGAATGCTCTATCGATGCAGAAAAATAAAGATCGTGATCGGGAGATTTTCAAAAGCTTCAAAAACAAAAATAATATTGGAATAAATTATTCTATGCCCACGCAAATTCAAAATACTTATTTAACATGCGACATCACAACTTTATATAACATATAATAACTGCCGTGTTGCCAATGTTATGAGATGTTTGTCTTCGTATCCGTAAACCAAATAATATCCGCCATGTTGCTCCTGTGGTATTTTCCGTATAACGTGTGAAATCGGGCCTCCCTAGTTAAAATCTGAAGCAGGGTTTGAGCCGAGCCGATGCCGAGCAGGGCAGTCTAGGAGCAGTAAGAGAGCAGGAAAGTTGCAATCATGTCTCGTTTTAGAGTCCCATGAATGTTACGAATTAAATTCCTGCAGTAAATCGGCCGCTGTGGCCGTTGACGTATTAAATCCAGCTTTAAACCCACAGATTTGAGGCAATCTGGCCCAATCCTGCTCTGAAACTGCTCCAAACCTGCGCCGTTGCGTCAATCGACGCTGATCCCTGCTCCAAATTCTATCTGGGATAATATTTGCCGTATAACGTATGAGGTCGGGTCTAATGTTTCCCGTGTAACGTGCGAGAGCGGCCTAATTTTGCCAATGTAACGTGTGAAGACAGGTCTACTATTGACCGTTTAATGGGTGTAGACGGTTCTTATAAACTCAAGATTCGTAAAATGCGTAAAAGTGCAAAAGAAGCACCGCCCAGTGACGGATGTTTGTCCCCCTCCCCTAGAGCAAAAGGCGCTCTTAGAACCAAGATCATGCGTGGACCAGCAGGTGCTGCAGCTCTAGCCCATCGTCCTCTCGCCACAGCGCCCTACAGGCAAGAACCTACTACCATCTCAACTATCTCTATTTAATATCTCCAGTATCCTCCCAATATTCCTATTTAATATCTCCGTCTCCTCCCAATATTCCTATTTAATATCTCCGTCTCCTCCCAATATTCCTATTTAATATCTCCGTCTCCTCCCAATATTCCTATTTAATATCTACAGTATCCTCCGTCTCCTCCCAATAATCCTATCCGTCTTCTCCATGTCATTTTTCGTTAGTTTCTATCACCTCTTCAATCCATGCAGTCTCTTCCGCTCTGCCTCCAAACCACGTGGTCTCTTCATCTCTTCTCCTCATTATAAATATTATTTCTTTCATGTCTCCGACTCAATTCTACAACCATTCACAAAACTTGATTCCCTTTACACATGACAAAAAATAACACTTAGACATCCCTCACAAATAACGCTTAGTGTCTGATTAACTCATTAATCCTTCCGTGGTTCTAACACCGACAACTATTTCGGTTTTTTATACACTTACATTGCTCCTGGATTCTTACACTTACATTGCCCCTGGATTCAAAGACCTACGTCGTTCTTGGGTTTTCACACACCAACATTACTCTTGGTACTTAAACACCTACATTACTGTCGACCAGTCCCTCGCCTGACAGTCTAACAGAGAATGTCTGCTCTGTCGTCCCTCGCCTGACAGTCGAACAGAGCATGTCTGCTCTGTCGTCCCTCGCCTGACAGTCTAACAGAGCATGTCTGCTCTGTCGTCCCTCGCCTGACAGTCGAACAGAGCATGTCTGCTCTGTCGTCCCTCGCCTGACAGTCACCACAACATGAACAAGAAACAACATCTCGCCTCAACATGAACAAGAAACAACATCTCGCCACAACATGAACAAGAAACAACAACTCCCTACAACATGAACAAGAAACAACATCTCGCAACAACCAATAGTAGGATTTTCTGCAGCAAATATACATTTTCACCGTTTCACTTTTGGCTACTTGCATAAACTCGTTACATGGCGAAGTTATGAACTACTCATCACCAATCTCTCTACTTTCCTTAAGTACAAGCTTCAGTATGGCGACTATGTCTCTACTTTCAGAAGATTGAACGTAACTATAAGACCAAGAACTGAGCCTATACTTTCAATAAAAGTTAAGAGATCGTAAGTTCATCAGCCAATCATTGACGGCCTTTCAAGCCAAATCCACCAATCATGGACAAGAAAATAGAACGCAAGGACTTACATTCACTTAGCGAGTTTTGAAAGTATGGCCCCTGGTATCCAACTCTAACTCAACCCCAAAAACCTCAACGACACATCGTGCTCTACAAGCACGGCTCCCTAAGGAGCTTTGCCAGGTTGTAACTTCGGTTGTAAACTCGAGCCCTCAGCGCCGTATTGTTCAGTGCGCTCCCTCAGTAGCGATAATTAGCCGCTCTTAAAGCCGTCAACATTATATTGCTTTAAACTTAACACTTCAGATCCGAAAAAGAATGTTTCGTTATTTTAAAAAAATGATTCACAGATAAAATATTTATTTGTGATTTTACTCAAATCTAAGACATTGTACTGTCATTAGAAAGGAGGTTTCATTTACATTATAATTCATGATAGAGCTTACGCTTTCTAGTAAAAATCTCATTTCACTAGGAAGTTTTTGCCTAAAACCTCAGATTGATTTTAAGAGTGACATGCCTTCGTATCGAGAGGTAGATTTAATTTAAAAAATCTAGTCCGTTGACTTTCAAATGAAGTAATGGAGTAGGAAAATTTAATTATTTTTCCCTTCGTAAAGGAAGACGAGCAATTTTTTCCCAATTCCCCTCCCCAAGACAACAGCAGACTGCTTGACACTACACGTTCTCCACCGCTAATTTCCAGTTATTTGGAACACCGGCGAACTTAACAACTTTTTCTACACCATTTGATCTGCTTACCCCCAACTATTCCTTCTCTATCTTATCTTTTTATCTCGATGATATCCAAATCATTTGTTCCCTCCATCCATCAATAGACTCCTAACACTCCTTGTTTAGCGCCATGCATCCACATTTATTAATGTTCAAGTTTCTTCTCAGCCTCGACCATCTCAGTTTCTGTTACCATCCTCGATCTGCTGTTACGTGAACTGACGTGTGTCATAGATCTACGAAATTTAAATAATTTGTCTAATAAAATTAAAAATTTGAATTCTAATTGCTGGAATCAATTAAGCTTCAAAATTACATTCCAATGCCAATGAAAAAATTAAAGATTCTTCGTTAAATGTAACTATGTGGTTCAGTTCACGTACAGTGAGCACGTCTCACCTTCTCCTTCGTTCATTCCCGAAACTATTTTCCATTATCCTTAAAAATTTATCCTGAAGGAACCCATCCTGAGGACGGCCACGGTTCCCAACACATGTTTGTATCCTGTGATGTTGCTCATGATGTGGTGCAGCAACATTATGAGTGTGTTGGTGTTACACCCATGTTGCGACACCAACATGATCTATGTTGGTATACGTACTTCAGCGCAACATTTGCTCGTAACACCAACACGTTTATCCTACATTATTATATTGGTGTTACCATTGAGGTATCAGGTCTTTTTTGGTGCAACTGTCTTATATGTACTGGTCTTATATGTGGTCTTTATGCGTTGGTGCAACTGTTTTATGTGTACTGGCATTATATGTGGTCTTTAAGCGTGGTAGTATTTCGTGTTGTCTTCACGTGTGCATATTATTTCGCGTGGTCTTTACGTGTGGTAGTTTTTCGTGTGGCCTTCACGTGTGGTAGTTTTTCGTGTGGTCTTCACGTGTGGTAGTATTTCGTGTGGTTTTCACGTGTGGGTGGTATATTGTGTGTTTTGTGTATTTCGGAGGGTGGTGTTTTGTGTGTCTTTCACGTGTGGTATAATTTTGTGTGATATTCACGTATGGTTGGTGGCAGTGAGCTGGCTTCTCGTACTCAGCGTTAGTAATATACAGGGTTGTGTGAATGGCTTTCGGGTTAAAATAGTTTGAGTGTTCTTTTATTTGTTTTTTATTGCGTTGAAAAGTAGTATAGTTGTTGTGTTGCTGTAGTGGTGGAACACGTAGCGTTTGTTTTCTTCCGTGACTTTTTTCATTCTCTTGAAACGTTTGGACACTTTTCCGGATTCGACAAATTATCTCATAAACTCGAACTCTGTTCATTATCTTTCAATGTTTAATTAATATTTCGCGAGCATCAAGTTACCGTATTTATGGCACAATAAAGCTTTCGAATCCGGTAAAGACTTCTGAATGTTTCATTAATTATCTATTGCATTGGCATTAATTGGTTATTGGATGATAATATTGGTGCTGTGTTCTTTTTCTTTTGTAGCGTATAATAATTGCGGTACGATTGATATTTTGTTAAAATGATTTGATTTATCACGGGACTATATTTGCACAATTCTCTCAGTTTTTTATATTATAAATCTTCTTCATCCCATGACTTTATTATTTCGGTCAAGTTCGCAGGCTGGACCAAGATTTAACTATTGCAGTTATTATAATTAAACTTCTCGATCAAATATGCAGGTTTATTTGCTGCAGGTAAGTGATGAAAAAACCTTCAAGACTTTACACGATCGTAAATTTTATGAATATTAACGAAAATTATTGTAGGTTGGTTGCTGTAAATCATCCACATGACACATTAGTTTACTTATATTCCACACAGCAAACACACATCACTGTATTGTCTGCCACGACAACACGTCGATATCACGATATCGCAACAAAACGTCAGTATTGCGACTACACGCCAATATCACGACTCGACGACAGTATTACGACTACACGTCAGTATCACGACAACACGTCAGTATCACGACAACACGTCAGTATCACGACAACACGTCAGTATCACGACAACACGTCAGTATCACGACTACGCGTCAGTATCACGACAACACGTCAGTATCACGACAACACGTCAGTATCACGACAACACGTCGGTTTCACGACTACACGTCAGTATCACGACTACACGTCAGTATCACGACAACACGTCGCGGTAATGTGAGACGCGCAGTGAGGCGCTCCAGCAGACGCACGTGACGCGCCGTTTTGCAGCGCGCGGGGCGCGTGCCGCCCCAGAGGTTGGGCGCGTGCCGCCCTAGAGTTTGGGCGCGTGCCGCCCTAGAGTTAATACGGCGCGCAGGCCAGCTCTGTGTTTGCCAGATCGAAGTAACGTTTCAAACATGGCTGTTTGACGAGTGTACTTGTTTGTCGCTGCAATAACGCAGCTTATTTAATGTACTCTCGATGTGCTTACGCCTGCCGGTCATTTGCGATAATTTACGATCATTACCGAGGCCGCTGAAGCCATTAATATAAGGGGATGGATTATCGTCGGAAGAAAGATGGCCATCGATGTAGCGCTTTTGATTTCACATGTTGTGACTGAGGCAATTTCTTGCCTTGCACAGGGTAATCAAATCTTCGATATTTTACTTGAGTGCGAGTAATTAATTTCTTGTTCTACATAAACAATATGCGAATGTATAATTTAAAATCTTTCTCGACTCATGTTGAAGTTTACAAAGGGAAATTATAAAGACTCTAAGACGAATTTCGAACATTACTCGTACAATAAAAAATTATTTAGAACCCGGCCTTAATACGAGTATTTTCTAGATGATGACGTCACTCATAACCTAATTAGAACGTCTACACGTTTACGCAGCCCAAAGACTGACGTACACTCATGCCGTCTGTAACATGTAACATTTATTTACAAATATCGTCTTCAAACGTTGTTATCTTGCAGCGTAATCATGTCGTCCGGTGCGGGTTCGCGGTATACATGTTGCTCCTGAACGCTATGATTTCTTCATGTCTCGCAGTTATGTTCATTACTTAATGTGTTTAGACGTTTACATTTAAATCATACATATAGGATTATTTTCAAATATATTCTACTGAAGTTTATGAGATGGAAGTCTACACAAGTCTCGTGATTATGATATTTCTTGGTTTTATTCGAGACTAACTGTAATGAAATGAATTGAATTCATTTGGAATCACATGACTGACACTTTCATGCAACCTTCAATATATACGAGGTGAAGAAATGACACGCAGTGATTTTATTCATTTAGCTTTGCATACGTTTATTTACAAACACGCAAAATAAATTTTATGTTCACAGGTATTCATGGAACCAAGATCAATATATTCCATCGCACTTCTCTGTTCATTGATGTGAAATTTCCACATGATATAATTAAATCCATTGAGTTCTATATCCTTTAAAACTTACTTCGATGGTTCAGATTTTGTGTGAGACTGATATTATTCACTGAGATTTTATATACTATTGAGACTGTAATCGTATGATTAATTCAATCAACACTAATTTGACAATATAAGATTCCAAATATATTAATAATAATATCTATTGAAAATCATTTGCGGACAATACATCAATAAACAAGTCAGAAACTTATATGAAAAATTCAAATTGAATCATGAATATATAAACATATAGACGCATGACATCATCACGCATCAGATCACACATATCGATTGCAACGGCAGCTATCGCACCACTCGCAACGAAAGCGAAAATATTCCACGAAATTCATATGATTCGTGCATTCGTGTAATATTACACGAAATTCGCATGATTCGTACATCGTACGAACCCTAGTCAGGGTCAGCGTAAATTTTCATGGTAAATTTTATAGCCAAGTTTATCGCTCGTAAACATGGGAAATCCTATTCAATGTTATTGCAATTTAGGTCAAAATTCTATTTCAGATACAAATTCTATGAAGGATTGCTTTCAGATATAAATTCTATGAAGGATTTCTTGCAGATATAAATTCTATGATGGATTTTAGATAAGATCAGATGCTTGAAACCGAATTCAGGGCCATTGGAGGAACATCTGCTTTGGCAGGTTCACCTTATAGAACAAATCAGCGTGAGGCTACAGCTGTGCATACGCGACAGCTGTACATACGTCTGTCCTCTGTGGGTTAGATGCTCAATTGCTGCAACACGCACAGCTGCTGCAACACGCACAGCTGCTGCAACACGCACAGCTGCCACAACATCGCGTGCGCGCGCGTGGTCAAGCGATCACGCGCCACGTGCCACGTAAGAGCGGCGTGCGCCGCGCCACTCAAGTGGCGTCGTGTGGCGTGAGTGGCAGTCAGGTAATGCCGGGGTAATGGCATGAGGCAGAGGTAATGGCATGATAAAATCTCGGTTACGTTATGTAGGTAATGCATTGGTAATGAGTGAGACTATAAGCACAGCCATTCAACCCTAATTTTAAGACAATCCATTGAAATTGTCTTTATTCCGATGTTTAATCTATACGAAGTAAAAATCCATTTAGTTAGCTAAAAAATATGAATAGCGTTTAAAAATTAGTTCTTAAAGCATTGCATCTACATAACACTGTAATTTCGAGCTTGAATATGCCTCTGAATTATCATGTAAGAATTTTTGGGTAATAAGTCATCAGAATTAATTACCTATTGAAGTCGTATTAGTACACGTACAACGAATATAACGAACTCGTATCTTCTTATCCTAAAAATTCAGGGACGTGTTCGTTGCGACAACGCCTATAAATTTTAAAGGCGCGTTTGAAGTTAAATTTTGATATCTCGTTTGAATTTTGAAATCACGCGCCTTACATTTTTGCATAATTCTGGCTTTTAAACCTGCCATATTAAATAGAGAGAAAAAAGCGTTGCACTCATTATATCGGCATTTCCAACCTAGTATATATATCAATACTTCAAGAGTAAACACACGCTGAACCTATACGGCATCGTAAAAAAAACAGTTCAGATACATAACAAAATAAAGGTAAAAACACATTTAGTTTATAATGAATCGCTCGTCATAAGTGATGTATAATACGTTACAAGTTGTCACACCTGGTGTATAACATTATTTAGAGGTAAAAACACATTTTCTTTTAATAAACTGCTTGTCATACGTAATTATGTTACGTTTCAGATCGTCAAACCTGGTGTATAACATTATTTAGAGGTATAACACATAGTGTTTAGTTTGAATCACTTGTCATATGTAATATATAATGCGTTACAGGTTGTCATACCTGGTATACATCAATATTTAAAGGTAAAAACACATTGTGTTTAGTTTGAATCACTTGTATTACATAACATATAGAATACGACTAGACTAAACACTATAGTGTTTAGTTTTAATCGCTTGTCGTAAATGGTCTACAAAATATAGACTAAATATACGCGTGGACCACACGTGATAATGTCACGTGATCGCCGGACCACAAGGCATCTTCATCGGGCCACTGCGGGCGATATAGCGGGATGACGGTTGGTGACGGTTGGTGACGGTTGGTGACGGTTGGTGACGGTTGGTGACGGTTGGTGACGGTTGGTGACGGTTGGTGACGGTTGGTCATCTTATAGGCATCTCAAGAAATGAAGTAGAAGTACAATCAAAACTACGCCACTCTACCGTGCTAAAATATTCGAACCTACTCAGAATCTACACTAAGTTGAAAATTTCAAGGACTATTACATTTCTTATACTATTATTACGGAAATGAAAGAAAGAATAAATTCAAGCTGAAGATATTTGCTAGATTGTAAATGTTAAACGGATTGTGATTCCTGATGAGTCAAGTAATAGATTTGTAGTGATATTATGTAATAGCGAATAAAATAAGGATTCAGAAAATACAAACTATTCAGCGCCTAGCAAGGTGCTAGAATTTATTACTAATGATGTAAACAGAGAATTTATTATGTAGTCTATATAGGGAAAAATGTTGCGGTCATGAGCATACAGAAAATTTTGGATGTAGTCTATTGTCATTTAATGAAATTAGATATTTAATGAACATATGAGTTATAGAAAATTCATTATTTGCTGATGCTATTTTACATTAGCGGCGATGATGAAGCTATAACCTGTGGTTTCTACATTAGAAGCAAACATGTACTTTCTCACGTTCGATTCCCGTCATTAACTGTCTAAATTTATTGAACTATAAAATTAAATCATCCAGGAATAGTACATCAGTTATAAAAATTTCACTTTGGTTAGACTTTAACAATAAAAAAATGCTCAGGACGAACTGATTCTCATGAAGTTACCCCCAAGCGAGAAGCTCGGTGCACAGCGGCGCAAGTGTTCAGTCAGCGAGGCTAACACAAGTGTTCGGCAGGTGTTCAGACGCAGCCTCCCCCTCCTACTCCTACTCCTCCTAACACACGCTGCCTCCCCCCTCCTCCTCCTACTCCTCCTACTCCTCCTCCTACTCCTACTCCTCCTAACACACGCTGCCTCCCCCCTCCTCCTCCTCCTCCTACTCCTACTCCTCCCACAAACACGCTGCCTCCCCCCACACACGCTTCCTAGTTATCCTATATGTCCATCCATCATACTCATACTTCATTATCTTATACATATTCCATTACTATTGATATAATGTTGTTCTAGGAACACTAAAACGATGAACCCGTCTACTCAAATTTCATTCGAATAAATTACTGCAATTAACACTCACTATTGACCACTCTTCATGCCGAAACAAAAATTGTCATGCTATTTTTTACAAGCATGCAAATGTACTCATGCTTGTACTTAGCTAAGCTTTTACCGGCACTCATATATGTACTCGAAATGGCACTCATACCACTGCTCTCATATACCACTGGTATCTGACGTTGAAATAACGTTGATTAAACGTTGCTTCTACGTGATCAACTCGTAATCAGCGTTGTTTCTACGTCATTTGTTCTCTCACTCAAACGAACTCATGCTGTTCTCATCTGGGTCTGTACTCAAAATAATTTGTTTCTTGCACTCAAATGTACTCGTACAGCTCTCATATGTACCTGTACTTGTACTCAAAATAAGCTGTTACAGCACTCAAATGTACTCGTACAGCTCTCATATGTACCTGTACTTCTACTCAAAATAAGCAGTTACAAGCACTCAAATGTACTCGTACAGCTCTCATATGTACCTGTACTTGTACTCTAAATAAGCAGTTACAAGCACTCAAATGTACTCGTACAGCTCTCATATGTGCCTGTACTTCTACTCAAAATAAGCAGTTACAAGTACTCAAATGTACTCGTACAGCTCTCATATGTGCCTGTACTTGTACTCAAAATAAGCTGTTACAAGTACTCAAATGTACACGTACAGCTCTCATATGTGCCTGTACTTGTACTCAAAATAATTCATTACCTGCACTCAAATGTACTCGTACTGCTCTCATATGTGCCTGTATATATACATGTACTCAAAGTAATTTATTACTTGCACTCAAATGTACTCGTACAGCTCTCATATGTGCCTGTACTTGTACTCAAAATAAGCAGTTACAATCACTCAAATATACTGCGCGTGCTTGCCTGTTTGTAATAGCGAACTTATACCCAAGCTTGTTTGACATCAGGAGTCACTTGTCCATTCCCCAACTTGTGGGGCTACACACTTCCCCCGCCGGTCCATTTACTCGAGTGTGTTTACTAAATCGTGGGGCAGACCGAGCCCCGAGTTGGGGGATTGCAAACGCTGCTCTATTAACAAGACTTCGTTGCTGTGACTCACAATTGTACGATAATCCTGCAGGTCGCTGCAAGTGCAATACATAGGTTCATAGTCTGGGGCCTGTAATTCAATTATATGTCGCATTTTAGAATGTGCTCCTTTATTTAAGAATTATTACAATAAGTGAGGTGTGGTTTCCATAGAAACACATCTAGTTTGCTCAGATGTGTTCGCCCTGATTATTAAATGGGTGATCAAATGATTGTGTATGGTGATTATTGGGCCAGAGTAGAAGTCGCTGTACGCGTTATATAAAGTTTCAATTTAAAGGAAACTTTAAACAAAACTTCAATATTGGCTATTTATTTTGCTACCAGATCCTTTGTTGGATTATTTTCCTGGATATACAAACAGCCTCCGTACCAAATCTCATTAAATTGAACCGTTCGCAACATGTGATGAAATATTTTTTATCCCATTTTGGCACGTGTCAGTTTACCGGCAGATTTATCATTTATTTTTACCACGTGCAAGTTCCGGCGGAAATAGAAACCTGTTCTGACGGACTAACAGAGCTTCCGTGCCTTCCGTATACCAGGTGTGTGAAGCATGTCCATATTTTAGGAGCGCTACAATCATTCGTGCAGAACAGGTCATTGACTTTTCCATGAACCAATTTTTCGAAAAATTATTTTTTTTTTACAATTATTTTAGTTTATTTATCTAAAATTATTATTTACAAGGATTAAGTTTCTTTAATTTGCTTCTTGGAAAGTTAGGAGTGAAGAATGGGTATTTGTTAACCTGCCTTTGCTCGCTTTGATCCCCAAATTTCATCTTTGCTTGAACTGTATTGCTGCGTCTGGCTTCAAACTTATCGTCATGTGCAAATTAAAATGCAAAAATGGTTCGGAATTCAACCCCTTAGAGCATTGGAAATATTTCATGTCAAAAGTTGGTGAATAAATATTAAATATATTAATATTCGCAAGGTGGATATTTGCGTTAAAATATTAATATTAAATATATTAATATTTACATGGTGAATATATGAATTCTCCTCAATCCTGACTCGTGTGAAGAGCTTCGCCAACACAAGCAGCTACCCAAATCGATATACACCAGCTGTATATTGCTGCTGCACAGCTGCTCTGTTGCTGCTGCACAGCTGCTCTGTTGCTGCTGCACAGCTGCTCTGTTGCTGCTGCACAGCTGCTCTGTTGCTGCTGCACAGCTGCGGCAATCTTTTGTTTAATTATTGCAACCAGTTTCCGTTTTCAACGAATTTCACATTGACAGTTTTTATTTGAACGGTTCAGGACTTAGGAAGTTTGTACAGATGCCTGAGTAAAAGCTATAGGTGTCCTAAAAAAGAGTTTTATCGCAAAAATTGTTTGTTAAAAAAGTCTGTTTTAGTCACAAAATGTTATATTATTCATGATTTGAATTGCAGGTAAATGAATCCCGAGAATTCAAATGCAGTTAAGAATCACTATCACTGTTTGCCAGCTATCGATTAGCCTTGATATTCAGACCGAAATATGCATGGTGAGTAATTTTCTGAACAATGGCGAAAATACAGAGGTTTATTTGTAATTTATTGCCTAAACTACCATCTTAAATCTTAATAATATTATCAAATGCGTTAGTATATCTCGCCTTTTACTCGACATTATAAATCCTGATAAAAACTTTCCGTACTCCATAAAATATCCTGAATGCTCAGGAAAGACTCCTTTTCTACCAAGTTTGGTCCTCTGACATAAGGTTAACCCCGAGGATTATCAGTAATCGTCCGGTAGGTGATTATACCTCAACTAATCCTTGCCTAATAAGTTAAGCCAGCCTCGTTAGTGGAGTTTTTACGACCTCCATATGTCATATGGAGGGCCTACATATGGCTTGAACATTCATCCATATTCATTTATAAGTCTGGTACGAATACCACTAGACGATCAAGCGACAAATCTGATTATTGGTTGAAAGTTTGGAGTTGAAAGTTTGGTGTGATTGTAGAGTTTGTAACGTACAATCCCGCCCGGCCAATTTACCGGCTGCTTGCTTGGCTGATGTATTGGCAAGGCCAATCACACGCTTAGTATTGGCACAGACAATCACACGCTCAGTATTGGCACGGTAAATCACACGCTCAGTATTGGCACAGACAATCACACGCTCAGTATTGGCACGGCCAATCACACGCTCAGTATTGGCACGGCCAATCACACGCTCAGTATTGGCACAGCCAATCACACGCTCAGTTTCTACGAAGAAAGAACATCAATTAACTATAATTAAACTAAAAATTGATGGCCAGGACAGAATAGCATTTGACGGTCACTAAACATTCGTCATTGATAGCAGGAATAAGTGAATAGCCAAAAGAAAGATTAACATGAAGATCTTGCCAAATATATGAGGAATATTGAAGCTGTCTACAATCACCTTGAAATTCAATAATGGTTCAATGGATATAGATTTGGCTAAAAATTCAATGGATCTAGAATATACGAAGAACAAACACTAAAGTGAACAAGTTATGTTTAATAACTAAAAATATACGACGAAAACAGTTCAATATCCACTGTTAAAATTTATCGTTCTTTAATAATCCCCTACTTTTTGTATTGTGATGCCATATTAATAAAGCTTCATCAATTATTTTTACTACTCAGTTTTAATGTGTTTTCAAGTCCAAATACGTATAAATTTTTCACAACATAATTTATTTTTCCATGGCATGAGAGAAATTTTTTTATATTCATATAACGCAAGTGTTTGAAACCATCAATAACTTTTCATTACTGCCCAAGTGTTTGGTCGCTAATAAGGCATCAATTATGTTAGCTGGGATCGAAAAAACACACACTACACGCTATTCTTTCTCTGAATATTTCAACGTGTCTGTATATTTTCATTTCTAACTATACGTTTCGGCTTGTGCACACGTTTCTTATTACATTGTTTACACGTGTGTTTTAAATACACGAATATTTAAAATTTATCACTGCGAAATTTAATTAAATTTCACAGTGAATTTTAATTAGTGAATTATTAGTGAATTTTAATCGCATAATTTTAATGAATTTAATGAAATTAATAATAAATGACATTTTTTTACATGCTTTAATCCGCGTAACTAATCTCACGGGATCCAGACTTCCTTCCGAGGCAGGGGGGGAGGGAGGGGAAGTTCCGGTTACACAGGGGGGGGGGGCGTGTCGCCGCCCCGTATCACGGATACGGCTTATGCCGGTTGCCTACATAACCGGTCCCGAGACCGGTGCAGCTACCGGGCCCGCATGAGCTGAACGAAAGTGCTGGAGGATGCGTTACGAATTTCCTACACGTCAATTCTCCTCCTAAAAAGCGGAATATTCGTAAAAATTTTGCGGATCCTTAAATTAAATTTAAAAATTGGTCGGATTTGCAGTAAAATTGATCGAAACGAGATTCAAGTGTTGGTCAAATTATGAAAGCCTGTTTACATCTAACGGGCTTTCAGTAATTTAAATGTGTCGTTTTTTCAAACCGCGGTATTTTCAAGTCAAAAATCATACCGAAGATTCTTTTGAAATGATTGTATTTTTTATTCAATAGAGAATAGTTGATGAATAAATCTCAATAAAAAAAAATATATGAGTTCAGTAAAGTTCCAAGAGGTTTTTAAATAGATACAAATAATACCAATCGTCTCTTAAAAGCTCCTCAAATAATGCATGCATTTTCAAATCACTTATAATATAACGGCCACACCACAGTTATTTCATAACTTTATTTCCTACGGACCATTTGAACAGCTGTTTTCACAAGAAGTTTATTGCAGTCGATATTTACAATTTTATTCACATGTTATATACATTTTAGCAGCTGTTGGTCTGTCCCTATGAGAGATACGGGCTGTTGTTAAAAAACTGGTATAGAGGCTCCGCTGAAAGTCACATGGTGCATTTTTACATGGGCTTCATTCAAACAAAGACACGTTTAAAATATTCAGGGGGTGATTTCACACAAATACATGCTGAGGATATTAATTTATCTGTATTGAAACAAAGACACATAAGTGTCCTAACTGAGCTGCAGTAAAACAAAGACACATAAGTGTCCCAACTAAGCTACAATAAAACAAAGACACGCAAGTGTCCTAACTGAGCTGCTTTGAAACAAAGACACATAAGTGTATAACTAAGCTGCAATGAAACAAAGACACATAAGTGTATAACTGAGCTGCAATGAAACAAAGACACATAAGTTTCCTAACTGAGCTACAATAAAACAAAGACACATAAGGATCCCAACTGAGCTGCAATAAAACAAAGACACATAAGGATCCCAACTGAGCAGCAATAAAACAAAGACACATAAGGATCCCAACTGAACTGCAATAAAACAAAGACACAAGGATCCTAACTGAGCTGCAATAAAACAAAGACACATAAGTGTATAACTGAGTTGCAATATAACAAAGACACATAAAGGCCCTAACTGAGTTGCAATAAAACAAAGACACATAAAGGCCCCAACTGAGCTGCAATAAAACAAAGACACATAAGGACCCTTAATGAGCTGCAATAAAATAAAGACACATAAGTGTATAACTGAGTTGCAATATAACAAAGACACATAAAGGCCCCAACTGAGCTGCAATAAAACAAAGACACACAAGGATCCCGACTGAGCTACAATAAAAGAAAGACGCAAATAAGGATCCTAACTGAGATGTAATAGAACAAAGACACATTGGGATACTTACATGGTGGCATTCACTCCCATGTGGTGTACGAAGTTAGTTCCATGGACATTATTTTCTGATAGACAAAAAATAGGCATATAGAAAATGCTTTCTAAACTACATTCACGCATACACATGAATATTATTGTCAGCGATATATTCACAAAATGACATGATGAACGATTTCTGAGATCCATTTACACAAATGTATGATAATGGCTTTCTGAGATGCAGTCATATCAAGACACACAAAAAATACATGCTGATATACATTCACACAAGGTAAAGTTAAATAATATACGTTTAAAAATTACTTTTTAAAGACAACACTTCTAAAGAATCCAGTGTCTCCAATCTTACAGATGTACAATGAATTTCTCATATAATTTTCGAATATTAAAAAAATTAATTTTTCAATTTTTTCAATTTATAAATTATTTCAATATATAAAATTTTTTCTTAATTATTTATTCTGTTAATTGATTCATGCATTGCCTCTGACTTAACACAAGTTTGCAAAATTTCAGATCAATTAGACAGGTAAAAGTGTGTCAAATATCAGTTATAAGATTTGTAGCTAACAAAATTATTTTTTTTTTAATTTTTTAATATTGAAAAAAAACGAATTTTAAATTTTAAAATCATTTATTTGGACATTTGATTCATGCATTGTCTCCAACTTTACGCAAGTGTGCAAAATTTCAGATAGATAGGAGAAGTAGAAGTGAGTTAAATTTCAATTATAAGATTTGTAGCAGACAGACAGACAGACAGACAGACAGACAAACAAGAAGTGAAGTTAAAGAGAAGTGTTGTAAAATGCTCTATTTTCAACATTTGTTTCGATGGAAAGAATTACGTTTGCATCACACCATTCATGCACCACGCAACATACATTTTCCTATGCTATCATTCTTTTCATGTCATCATAACACTTTGTGTTAATGTTACACAAAGTGTTATGATGACATGGAAATAATGAGTATAAGTTTATAAATAGCAATAATCACAAGTTTTTTACACTACACATCCTCCATCTTTGATTGTCGTATTCGTACAAACAAGCAGGTATGCTACCGACACATTATACTGTACAATATTATTATTACATGGATACTTTTTATTGTATTAACCATTCTGTTTTTCATACACTTTGGAATGCATTCATAATAGTTAATTGCTACTTCCCATTCGGTATTCTTTGCCAAGTATCAGCGTTGTACACTGTCCCCAAATATTCACTTTATACGTATTAAGATCACTTGATTGCTTAAATTGCAAATTTACCAAGAATTTAAAAGCGAAGAAAATAGCCAAAAACTTCACTATTTCTTGTAAGCGACAACGTTTTGCAGCCCAGCTCCATCGTCAGTTCAAAACCTTGGACAAATGTACAAAAGATTAGTAACCTAAAATTCACATTCAAACACATTATACACTGTATATTGTCCTCTGTATACACTACAGCTTATTGACTTGTTATTCTCTCCAAATTTTGCAGCCTATACACTGTGACTTTCCCTAGTTCAGATCTAATAGTATACCGACCCACCTAGTATAGTGCAAGTCAGACAGTATTAATTTTGACTTGTATAATGTAAATCTGGCCTGTTTATTTACACTCATAACAATGTGTGCTATATATTTTTTACATTCACAGAAAAAACAGTTGCAAGTAACATTTCAAATCGTGATATGACAAGATTTAGGGTAAATTCATCCAATTTTTTCCTCTAATTTCTAAGAATTCACCCTAAATTTAGAAGTAATTTAATTAAGTTCCATTGTATATCAACTCGGGTTTACGTTTAGTTCGTAAGTACTTGCCTTAAATAGAAAGAAATTCGGTAAAATTTAAATGTCTATTCATCCATTCTTTCTTCTTCCTCTCTTTTGTAACAAAATATTTCAACTTTAACAAGAATTCCATCAGGTATACAGGCTGCTTTCAAACAGTTTTCTAGTCGCTTATAATTTTTACAAAAATTTACGATCAGTTTTCAATTTTTACGAAATTGCATGCGCGGTTCACGCAGCAGGGCTGTATAGGTACGCGGGGTGTTTGGTGGTGTGTGATTTTGCACGTGTTTTGTGTTCTTGTGTGGTGTGATGTGTGTTCTGTGTTGTGCGTGGTGCTCTCGTGTGTTGCTAGTTTCTTTGTGTTGCACGAAAAACATTCAAAAGATGTGACATATTTTGTTTTGGTTCGATCGAATAAAATTTGGTTCGATAGAGAAACAAATTTATTTGATCCCAAATCAAATCGTAGCATCTACAGAGGAGTCAACCGTTCGCCTTCTGAAGTAATGCAGCTATGATCCTTCCAAGTGGATTATATGATATAAAATATAATTTATTCAAGCCTGCTTTTTTACAAAAAAAATGAAAATTACATATTTATTTCATGTCATAAAAATGAGAATAACGTAACAATTAATACTTTAATGCAGTATTTTGACTCTCCGTCTTTTGAACGTTTTTCGCACCAATTGCTTTAACGGTTTCTGTACACACAAGCTTCCTTTTGCTCTCTTTGCTGCACTCTCTACTGCTCTCTTTATTTTGCTCTTTTCTTACTGCGTGTTTTTGTTCTCTTTTTAATAATAAAATTAAGAACTGACACGAAAATTGGCTATGTATTTGTTATGGCTTCAATCACTGTTCCGGCTCCCAATTTACATTAATTTATATTATGAAATTTAGGTTAATACTTGTAAACTTGTCTCATCGTAAGTTAGGCCCCCAAATCTAATGTAAATATTCAATTTTCCCCAGATCCCACATTAAAGCAACTGGCGTTCTTCGATTTCATTTATGGTATCAAATATTCAATGTTATTTCAATCGCATTGACTAATACTTAATCGACTGTTTTTTCCCTTTTTTTGCATGTTAGTTCTACCTTTCCTTTTTCTTGACGTTAATTCGGAATTTTTAAAGACCAGGCACACCAAGAAAACTTTGCATGTTCAACAATATTGAATTCAGTTACAGGTTTTCATAAATATAAGGTTGATAGCTAAATGATTTTCAGTCGGCAAATATCATGAAAAATTTGCTCCATTTCACTTTAGGAGCTTGCAGCTCTTTGCATTGTTAATATACAGGACTAAATCTACAGGGTGATTCACGAAAACTTACCGATTTTAAAGCGCAATTAAAAAGAACTAATTAAGATATCATTACAATACAAATTTTATTGAACTAGACCTACCCGGAGTGTTAGTATCACTTGGTTTTAGAGATGACATCAGACAAATGACGGTCCCCATTTCAATGTATTGAATTAGTTGATTTTTGAAGTTCCGTTGAACTCGCTGAAGCATACTGACGGGTATGTCGGAGATGACTAGGCGTGTGTTGTTCTTCAAATGAGGTAGGATCCTTGGACACTCATTGTAAACAATTGATTTAAGATAACCCCATAACAAAATCCCACGGAGTCTAATCATAGGATCGGACCAGCCAAAAAAAGGCCACCCCTCAAGAAGATTACACGCTCTGCATAATGTTGTCTCAGACGGAGACATCTCTGCAAATCGGCCATTTGAAAAGTACGCCTCGACAGCAAACGCACGCTGCTCACTTGTCCAATGCATAGTGGCAACTGCCTAGGCGGACACAAAATTACATAACCTTGCCTTTGACATGAAATACTCCTTGCCCTGTTACTACAACATGTAGCTGCTTGTCGCTAAACACAAAACAGAAAGTTTCCGTGAATCACCTCGTATTAAGTTCATGAACAAATAAACAATTTCTAAACAGCGAAGTTAGAGCTGAACTTTGCCTCTAACGTACAGATTATTATATTGTATTATTTTCTTTCGAATATATGTTTTGCAAAGAGTGATATTAAGAGACTCACGAGTAGTTATGATCAAACACAAAAGTTTCATCCATCGATCAACAATTTGTGCTTGAACATGCCAACTTTTCTGAAATATTTTCTGTAAAATAAAGAAACACCAAGCCTGTTTCAAATACTTGGAAGACTTCAAATCGAAACAATGTTGTTATAAAGTATTATAAATAATCGAGCTATCTGCCGGAATTTTCACAAAAAAATTATAAATTGGTTCCAATTTAGAAATAAAAATTTGAGAGAGGTAATGCCTAAACTGTTATTAAACATATGCTGAATGGAAGATGATGAGTTTTCCTTGGTTCTGAAGCAAAGAATCTTATGATCGGGGTTAAAAATAAGTAATTTAATCCTCTTTAAATTTTTATTAGCATATAAATAACAGGTGAGTGAGTTTGTTGAATTTATCTACCCCCATCAGGACGAGTGCCACTGCAGGAGCCATGCTGTACTCCTCGCCGTACAGCGCCGTCCTGCCCGCCGCCGCCATGACAGTCCCAACCGCTGCTTCTGCGGGCCAAACTGTCATTCCTGGAGGTATTTATACTTCTCCATTACGAATTGGTGTTAGGTTATACTTTTATACTCCTACATTACGTTTTGGGCGTTATGTTACCTTTTCTACTCCTCCATTAGCTTTTATGGAGTGGGTTATCCTTTTTCTACTCCTCTATTAGCTTTTAGGGAGTGGGGTACCCTTTTTCTACTCATCTATTACGTATTGGGTGTTGGGATATACTTTTTATAATCCTCCATTAGCTTTTAGGGAGTGGGTTATCCTTTTTCTACTCCTCTATTAGCTTTTAGGGAGAGGGTTATCATTTTTCTACTCCTCTATTTCCTTTCGAGTGTTAGGTTATTCTCTTTCTACTCCTCCATTACCTCTTAGGTGGTGAGTTATCCTTTTTCTACTGCTCCATAACTTTGTGGGTGAAGGTAATTCCATTCTAAACCTCCATTGTCCTCTGAGTGGTGGTAATTCCATTACTTGATAATACTACTCCATTACCTTTTGGATTGTAGGTAATTCCTCCTGGATCTAATAACCATTAGAATCCCACGTAAGTCATGTAGCTTTTATCGACTGATACATCTGAGGCCGTTACTGTTATTCGTACAGTAGTCTTGATAACTTATGTTACCCTCAGTAGACCAAACGCTGACTCTCCTGTTTTTTTTTCCAATAAGTTAATGACATCCTTAAAGTTATGGAGGATTTTACTACTTTTTGCTCTATTACACCATGAATAAAAAATTTCAAGCAACATAAATGCGTTTCATAAATGAGTTTTTATTGAAATTTTAATATTTCTTCAATCGCTGAAATTCAACGCGTTTTCATGTTCGTATTTTGATTCAAGTGTTTTAGTTTCAGTTTTTGGGTCTTTGATTTTAAATAGCGAAAATGTATCGAACGAACATTATTTAGCTACCAATTTAATTAAAAAAATTAAAGTTAATTTTTCTGATTAATTGGGCGTCTCGATCATATATAACCTTTAAATGTATTGTGTTTCATTCTAAAGATGATAATCCACCTGACCTATCGAGAAAGAAAGTTTTTAACATAAATTTTTATAAAAAATCTGACAGCTAGACTCGCTGTTTAGAACTTAGAAGTGGTGCTGTCTTTCTAGCAACCTTTTTTGACCATTTTTCCCGTTTTTTCACTGAATCCCCATAGTTATAAGAAAACAGGTTAATAAAACGTACGCTATTGACGATCTCCATCGTTTCTCTGAAGACCGACCGCTTGTACACTTCGCTTAAAAGTTAATATCTATATTTTAATGAAGAACAGGAGAATATTAACGAAATTAGTGATCTTCCCAGTCTATGACAGTTAAAATAAAGTTTACAATGTTGAAAATTCACACTAGTGATACTGGGATCAAAATCTTCATATTTTCAGAAGTATCAAATAACGAAATAACTTGGCTTTCAGATGTTGGGGCAGGTCTTATCATGTTGAGAGTTCAAAACATTGATTAATGAAGGATTTATAGGATGCGGCACATATAGATTTTAGTACAAGTATTGAAATGTTGACAATTTAAAGCATTGATTAGTAAAGGATTTGCATGATACGCTGCCTGTAGTTTTGGTGCAAGTATTAAAATATTGACAATTCAAAACAATGATTAGTAAAGGACTTGCAGGTTAAGGCGGCTCTACTTTTGGTCCAAGTATTGGGATGTTGACAATTCAAAACATTGATTAATTAAGTATTTGCTGGTTAAGGCGCCTGTAGTTTTGGTGCAAGTATTGGAATGTTGACACTTCAAAACATTGATTAATAAAGGATTTGCAGGATACGGCGCTCCTACAGCGTACGACTATGCAGGACTCACGGTGCAGAGCTCGGCCGTATCGCCTGCGTCGCAGCTACCACCGCAGTACTTCTACCAGCAGATGGTTGATCCAAGCCAGTACATGACCATGACCAGCCTGCAAGGTACCAGTATAAGACCACGACGAGTTAAAAATTTGAGAAGAAAGTAATCAGAGTACAGTAGTCTCGTCCAGTACATGACCATGACGAGCGTGCAAGGTACCAGTATAAGACCATGACGAGTTATATATATGAGATAAAAGTAATCAAAGTACAGTAGTTGCGTTTATGGTTGATCCAAGCCAGTATATGACCATTACGAGCCTGCAAGGTACCAGTATAAGACCATGACGAGTTATATCTTTGAGAAGAAAGTAATCAGAGTACAGTAGTCTCGTTCAGTATATGACCATGACGAACGTGCAAGGTACCAGTATAAGACCATGACGAGTTATATATTTGAGATGAAAGTAATCAGAGTACAGTAGTTGTGTTAATGGTTGATCCAAGCCAGTACATGACCATGACGAGCCTGCAAGGTACCAGTATATGACCATGACGAGTTATATATATGAGAAGAAAGTAATCCGATGAAAGTAATTGACCATGACGATTTTCATATTTGAGATGAGAGTAATCAGATCCTAGCAGTTACGATCATCAGTATCCCATTCTTAAATCCTGTGAGATTTTCTTTTTCTTTGAAAGTTTAACATCATCTTTATTCAATAAATTAATTACGTGCATGATTTTGTATCTATAATATGTTTCACATATTATTATTCTATACATTACTGTCGTTCGTGTTTCTCTGTATATAATAGGTTACATACATTATTATGTTATGAAAGTCTCCGTCTATAATAGGTTACATACATTTTTATGCTATGCTAGTCTCTGTCAAAAATATATTTCACACATCATTATACTATGCATTATAGCCGTGAGCTATATTCTCTGCCTATAATAGTTTACCGACACATTTCTTCGTCATAATATAGATTATTACTAGCCGCAGGTAGCCCCCTGACCGGCGGCGGTGCTACGGCAGTCATGCCAGGGATGTACCAGAGTCTCGGACCTACGTCTGCTGTCTCTGTCAGCGCTGCTGTCACGTCTGCCACTGCCGCTCTGCCAGCACCCGCTCCGTCTGCCCTGCCAGCAGCGACTTACCCTGCCATACAGGACCAGCGCTAATATGCCAGCAATCCGCTCTGTCATTGACAGGATTGCGAAAGCTACCTGCATATGAGGCTATGGAAATTTTTGACTACGATTTGCCTAGCGACAACTCTGGAAATATAATTCAGATATTTTAAATTTTTGGTAACATCTTTTCGTCTCGGTTATGAAAATTGTTGTTTCTTAATGGTTTTCATCAGTTGGGAATATTTTTAGGTTTCATATTCAGCGCGGAAATAATTTAGTCCCATTGTGAAGTAAATCTTTTGTCATCTGACTTGCTTTAGATCCTTTAGCAAGACGACTAAAATTAGGTGTCAATCATCATTTATTTGGAAGATTCCACGCTAAATTTTGAAATTATGTGGCTGGTTCACAGAATTTAATGAATATTTTATCGTGACTGACGCATCACGAGATTTTTATCTTAAGTGTACTCATGTCGACGTATGACGCTCTCTTTCACCACTCGCGCTACGTTCCTCCAGAAAAATAACGTGGAAATAACGTTAAATCAACGTTATTTTAACGTCGGAGGAGCTAGTGTCGGCTTGCCGATGACAATTAGTTTATAAATGCTCCTGAGTGCGTTTAATTATTCCGTTATTCTGCTCAAATGAAGCGAAATACTCTTGGCATTTCGCTGTTTTTTAATACATGAAGTCGTTTGTTTGAATTTAACGTGGAAATGTTTTTTACTATCCATCATGATAAAATGGCTCTTGTATTGAGCTTTGAATCTCTAAACTTTTATAGCTCTCGTAAACTCTGGTAAACTGAAGTTCCATATATTAATCTGCATTTTTTCAATATATTTTTATTAAAATTTTACCGACATGGTACTATTTAAGCTACTACCTTATCCTCTTTAATTGCATGGCGACAAACATTAGTTTATTTTTCAAAAACAAAAAATTTTCCGTTTATGTGTCTTTTGTCTTCAATAGATTAATATAGATGTTATCTAGAAATTGATATTCAAATTACAGTTTTGGAGTATTATTAATATCTTCACTTGAAAATTTTCCTGAAATTTGATTGGTTAACACTTGCAGTGGTCGGTCCAGCAGCGGATGCAAAAATCGCAACTTTTAAGCCAAGCGACATGTTGATGAATACTTTTACAGGTACTGAGGAACGGTTTCTACTGATATTTTCAGTAAGATTGCGTCCATTATTCAAACTGAATTTCCTTAGAAGGAAGTGTAGAATGACAATACAACTTTAATAAATAAGAGCCTCTTACACTTTGAAATGTTAAATCATTTATAGTACCAGCGTGAATGTACGTCGTATGTGGTGTAGATCTTTATTGATGCCATTCAGGGCCAACAATTGTTGTGATTAGATACTATTCAGTCATTCATCTGAACTGAATTTTTTCCTTGATCGTTTATATTGTTGTCAGCTATTGAAGGTCTTGTGTGACGATAGCTGCGTTAAGAAATTCTGGGGCATTAGACATAACAATGTCGACTGGCGTAACAATGTTGCAAGTCATTATAATTTAAGGGTATTAAACATCGCATAGCAGAACATTGAGTATCCACCGAGAACTCGCCTCTAATTTCAACTAGAATATGATGCTTGATGTTTAGTGAATCTTTTTCTGTGTCAGGAATGACTGATTTTATACACCAGGGGTACGAATCCCCGAAAGCTTAAATGTCTTTATTATTGTGGTCTTTGAGCGCCTTTGTTTGAGAAGAGAACCTGGTCTTTTTTGCAGCTGATGTTTGAATCATGTATATATTGTAACTTGTAGTTACTTCCTCTTATCATTATGGAGACAATGTTAAGTTTTTGTATATCTAGGCAGGACTTGATCAGGTCAGTTATCTTTACAGAGCTGCGATTGCCTGACTTCACATTTGGAGACCAGAGAAGCACCTCGCTGCTGAAATCACAGCTTCTGTAGCATTAAATATTCTAACTTACCTTTAAAGTTACCTTTAGGTTTAAGTAATTTTTGTGCAGCCTGAACATAAAACATTTTGCTAAACACTTACAAGACACTCGGTATAATTTTTTACTAGTCTATTGATTAATTCTTATTCCATTCTTGCATAAATTCAAATTCGAACATTATATGTTTCATCATTCATCTAGGAAGCGTCAGAGACGACATCAGTTACTGTTATACTCACTAAATTTCCTAGGAGTTTGCTGAATTAAAGTAAAAATGGGGTAAAATTACAGCATATTAGGCGCTTTACTTTTCACGGTCCACTAACTAACGCGTACGAAAATTATTTTCCCCTTGATCTACATAAGCGACTCAGTTCAAGGCTGACTTGCACTATTTATCCAATCCTATTTTGTAATATTCTTATATTCATTTTAGTGATAATTGTAGTAATAAAATGTAGCTTAGTTATTCTTGTAGTAAAATGAAGCATAGTTATAGCGTAGAAGATAAAGTAATGGTTAGATTTTAAGTCAGTTAAGTTTCACGCAGTCCTTCTAGACTTTAGTGACATGTTTAAAAATCTGTTAGCACATTTACTCTCTACCACAATGATCGTTATCTTTGATATGTTGCCGTATTAATCAGCTGTCCGAATACTGCTTAGCCTGATATACTCAACTTACTGTATTTCTCATGTGCATACATGCTAAGAAATTTATTCTCATTTGTTGCATATACAGTAATTACCTTATAATGCACTCATTGCAATGATTTAAACCTTTTCCATTTAGGAGATGTATTCTTCGATTTGAGCATTATACTCTTGAGAAAAAAAAGGGTTCGAATTCGCTTTTTCATTCAATTGCATGCGCTGTTTTACGAAATTTCATGATTGTATTGCAATTTTCAAACAGCCATTTCTCATCTCGCCATTTCAACAAGTTTGGCGAGAAATCGAATAAAAACGCTGTACCCAATTTTTCACATCAACTTCATAATCAACAATTAAGCATAATTGAAGTTGCGACATGGCTGGGACTAACAATTTCTGTGCCATCTTCAGTAAGCTGTTCTTAATTGTCAGACGCGTTCAATTATATTTCGAAGATTCGGCACGCATGGTGCCTTATTATCGTGCCTGCTTTCAATTATAATTCTAATGAAAGAATGACTATACTGAGATTTTCTAGTACCCTTTGGCTCTCGAACCCATACATTTTTTTTCGGAAATTTTCAAAACTCTGCACAAAATTGTCCCGGTTTTACGGGTGAAAACCTTCAGTCTTTTGAGAAACGTTACGACGAGTGATTATTCTGACCAAGATTGTTGCTCTTTGATGTTGTAAAATTTTTAATTGTCACTCCTGCTTCGATATTCGTTTTAAAAACTTAATAGTTCGGTCAAAATTATTTGATTTGCTCTTTTTTTTGATCTTCTTTCTTGTTTTCACTTGGCGAACTTCCTTTAGAATATAAGTGGTGCAAGTCTAGTCAGGTTTTCGAGCTCACAAGCAATTCAAGAGGTGAGCGGTGCGCTTAAAAGGTCTATTGAGAACTGATAGTTTTTTATCCCCTTCAGCCTATAACATGTCAAAATTTGTTATAAATGGGCATTATTTTTAATGTTAACTTTGAATATTTTGATGCTTGGATCACTTAAGTTACTCGAAAGATTATTCACTGCAGTTACCGTTTCAAGTGCAACTGGATCATTATCTTTAATCACTGATGATTTGTTGGTAAAGTAGACCTGTGAGACTAAAACGAAAGTTCATAAGACTTGAAAAGATTTTCATGAGACTTTCTATATGAAGAATAGAAAGTTCATAAGACTTGGAAATATATTCATGAAACTATATTTAATGTTATAGGAACGTAGCTCAAGGACCAGCCTGGTGGATGTTCACACCGTGCCTTATTAGCAATAAGCATGTCAGTCGATCTACGTAATAACGTCGTTCTGATTATTCACTTTTTTTAATCCCCACGTCGCACTTTATGTACTTATATAATAATATTAATTATATTATATGATAACGCACATTTCTTTTACTGTTCTTTACATGTTTCTTAATCTTTGTCATGAGATGATAATCTCATGTCCAATCTTACGATCCTAGAGTCCTTCCATGTTGAGATTGTTTTGAAGAGTTTCAAATGCTTTAAACAGTTTCAGAACATCATGATGCTACCAATAATCCCTCCGACTGCCTTAATCTGCCTTATAACCTGCTGAAACGTACATATTCATGATTAATTTATAAGTCACAGTTTATTTTTTCTGATACGGCTGCACCATCAGCTGTTTTGTCTAGGCAGGGTAGTGAGTTGTGGGTTCGATCCTAGCGACCTGCTACAGTTCTGGTCAAAATCGGCGAAGTGGCCGGTGTCTTAAGCACACCAAAACTGGATTAGTGAGTTGCGTGTCCGAGACCGCAACAAGCTGTGAATATTCTGCCATGTTAAGAATCGGCAACTGGTCCAGTTGCCTTATGAACGCTGGCTCCGCTATATATGCTATACTTTACGTTTTGGACATTAATTTCTATATGGTGATATTCTTTTAAAAGCGAGCTCCTCTGTATTAGAGCTTCTGTTGTAGTTATCTCTGAGATTTGCTCAAACCCAAGATGTGCTGCAGCTTCTGAAGAACATCGTAAATGCTGCAGTGATAACAAATGCTTAAGGAATAACAAATGCTTATTAGCGAAGCGTTTGTTTGTGGGCAGCGACATGACGGCTGCTTATATGAAGGAGTTTTTCACACCAAAAAAATTAACTTATTTGATTCGTTCGTTGTCACTGTAAAATTGTATTTTTATGGGAAATTATGGCTGTTTGTAATGGAGATTAGCCGAACAATTTGTATTTGAGTCATTTGTTCAAGACGGTCAATGAAGATTGTAATAAATGCAAGAGTGTACTCTTGAATCTGTCGAGATTGGTTTATTCAGATGATAAATAGTGCTGTCTCCCTTAATTGTATGTGATTGTCGCAATTATGCGTAGGAAGGAATATTAACTTTCCCATTAATAACTCCACTATAAGTTAGCTCTAATGACTGCCCAGTTTTGCAGAGAAGCGTTCAATCGAGGTTATTTACTTCATTGAGGTATTGACATAAAAAATACATGCAGATCCGAGCATTTGTTTGTGAAACAGAGTTGTTGATTGACAGCCGATGAATGGACAGATGAATTAGTTATCGGAATACCCGATTGTTATCAATTTTGTTGGATGAATAAATTCAGTCGCTGATGCATGAAAGCAATGTTGATATTTAACTTTAGTAATAAATCATTAATACCTCATCATTGTTTCACTCAATATCCTAAACCTAATAGAAATTAATTATATAGTAGAATAAAATGGTCGAAGATTCGCGCTTGCCTTCAAAAGGCCCATATGTCAGTCCAAGGCGACTGAATATTATCGTGTGCGATAGCGAATCAAACTTTTTAAAAGCTGATGATGTATTTTTTCCGAACTACTTTCGAATGATTTCTTAACTTTTTAATCCCTTAATTTCTTAAAAATTAATTTAGAGCTCTAGAGAACTCCTGTTTGTGGTTCAGGTCCGCTTCAGTTGCAAAATGCAATCGTGATTGAAATAGCAACTAATTTTTCAGGTACCTGAAGCTATTTGCATGTAGGTTTTATTTATTACACAATTTAGTGTGAGACAATATATTAGGTGTTTAGTTTAGACACGTTTTTCCGTATAAAATGGACGTAAAGATTTTTTGGCATGAAAAGTTCCGATTGTTTGGTTTGGAATAGATTTGTTACATATTTTATATAAGGAAAAATATTAGGTGTTTAGTTTAGACTCGTTTTTCCGGATAAAATGGACGTAAAGATTTTTTGGCATTAAAAGTTCCGATTGTTATGTTTGGAGTCATTGCTGAACGTTTATTCTCAAAACTGTTCTCACGAACAATATTAGTAACGCGTGAGCATGAAACATTATTCAAATTGAATGTTTAATATCGGTCACTGTTAATTTTTTCATAGGCAAAAACCTTTTACGCGACCATATACAAAGAAGTTTTATGAAACTATAGAAAGAAAACATGTATAGTGCGTTCGAAGCCCAGCAGAAGTAAAAAGCGAATGTGCCTGAAAATGAAACACTGCGGATAATGATGTAGCCAGTCTTTTATAATATTGGATGATGTTATTGGCGTTCAGTTCCAACGGTTAATTACCTTCCATTTTACGTGTATTGCAGGCCGCATTAGTGGCCGTATTATTAATGGCCGTATTGTGGCAGCGCAGCCGTGCTGCTATCAAATCGTTCAGCTGCAGACTCGTTATCTATCGTAAATTATTTGTAAGTGCCTTAACTTTTAAATATGAATACCTCATCAATCAACCGCATAGACTAATATTGGGATCTCATTAGACACATTATGTCATCCGTGATGGCCTCCTCACTGCCTATAAATTCCATGGTAATTCTGAACAAAACAAAGGCGCACCTAACGTCAACCAAGGACTAGCCACACTTTTTCAAGCTCTTGGTCAGTCAACTAAAAGAAAAAAAATTAAGCTCCTTGACAACTCAACGCGCTAGGCAAAATAATCTTTACGAACCTGTGACCAGCAGCAACAGTTTCCACTAACCATCACCAGCTTCATCACGTGGAAAGATATCAATGTCTAGATCCGAATATTTTCCAAATGGTAAGAAGTATACTATAACAAACCAGATAACTTCCTCATTAATTTCAAGGAGTACGTTACTTGAAGTAGAAATGACATTAGAAAACATTGGATGTTGAGTGCCCCTCAAAACTTATGTTGTCCAATTTGCTATTCTGAGTTTGATCACCGCGCTGCTACTTCTACATTGAAGGCCTTTGTGAGTATTTCCTTACCTATATCCACGCAGTATATGGGCCACCACGACCATGGACAACCAAGCACCACGCAGTATATGGTCCACCACGCACCATATACAACCAAGCAGTATATGGGCCACCACACCGTATATGGGCCACCACGCAGTATATGGGCCACCACGCAGTATATGGGCCACCACGCAGTATATGGGCCATCACGCAGTATATGGGCCACCACGCAACACCACGCAGTATATGGGCCACCACGCAGTATATGGGCCACCACGCAGTATATGGACCACCACGCAGTATATGGGCCACCACGCAGTATATGGGCTACCACGCAGTATATGGACCACCACGCAACATGAACGACCAAGCACCAAACGAGTCGAGGCATTCGAGTCTTGCTGCTCCTAGCAACTATATTATGGTATTTAGTATGATTTATGCACAAGATATTCATAATGCAATCCTCCATACAATTACTCAGTCTAGACCAGTTCTTCCAGGCAACTTGCTGCTGTGAAGCAAAAAATGCTTCTCCATATTTTTTGCACTAGACTATTCTATTCCCCGGACCCCGGTACATCATTGGGCCTTTCTGCACAGCACTTCCTACATTTAGGTTAAAGATTACAATTGGATAGCTACCTACCTTCAAGTCTGAGATTAACATTTAATAAATTATCACGAAAAATGTGCTAATTATTGGGATAAGGTTCATTTGGGGCATCGATAAATTTAGTATAAATTCTAAATTTCTAGATGGTTTTATCAGCAGGACCGTCAAAGCTTTTGTTGATCAGGGCTCTTAAGTCACGTCTCATGGATATTGTAATATTACAGTCCATATTATAGCTTATTTAAGGCTGTAGTAAAATGCTGCGGTTACATTAAGTTATTTAACGACTTCATTAGTTATTTAAGTGCGCGTTAACTTCAAATCTCAGAATTGTATATGTGTGCCCGGGCCTCCATCTATGGACTCAGCAATTGCCTGCTGTAATATTTTCAATGGGCTTTTCTCCATGTCAGCTTTAAATATAATCCATAGAAGAGCAGATCTCGCTCGTTCAACAACATTTTATTAAATTAAACAACTATCAATTTGTGCACATAAACAATATTTGATTGGTAAGAATTATACTCAAAAAAGGAGATTGCAGCAGAGAACGGTAGCTTAGCGTCAACCACCCTACTAGATGAAATACCTATTACGTGATAACCTATTCCTATCTACTACCACAATAGTTGTCGGGATACCCACTTTTTGTCACATAACGACAAATTCCTTACATCTACTAATTGTTAACGCAAAGTTCTAAGTCAAAATTTGAACATGAATGAATTGGTAAAAAGATTAAATCATTATATGATTTCCTAAAGTGAGCTACTATGAAAATCATTTGAATATTATTTTAAAATTACCAAGTTCCTACGAATTTCAGTCATTGTTTTGTGATTCCATTGCCGCTGCCCTCAACGCAATCGAAAGAAATTAAAACATGATAAATGAAGCTAAAACAGTTTTCGCCTTTTCCGATATTTCTGTTAACATTACTTGTAAATAACCTTAAATTAAAATATCATAATTTCCTTCTGGTTTCAAAACGCGACTAAAAACCGAAAATTTAAATACATTTATTCGTAAGTAACTGCGTACTTATCGAGTTCAGAAGCATCCCCCTTCACCATGATCACTTGGTGGTTGTTTAGAATTTTGTTTATCATCATTAAGTGAATGATGATATAATGATGACATACAACGGGTGCAAAAAGTATCCGACACTAAAGGAAAAACTTTACTACTTTGAAACTTAACTTTTACAAAATTGCAATCATCAAGTCAGCATTTAATGATATTCTTTTGTCATATGAAACTTGTATTTTAGATGTAAATTTACAGTAGAATAGTGTTTGTTTATGTTATTTTGTTGGATAAGTTTTGTTTAAATAAAGTTTGTCCTTTGTGTTGGATACTTGTTACACCTACTGCATTATACCGGGATAATGCATCAATCAATGATATGCAACAGCATATATTGTATGCTGCATCAAGCAACATCCTTTATCAAAATGAATGATAAGAAACATTTTGCCCTTATCATCGCATCGCACAGATCTGCGCAGGTTATATAAGGGACTGCACTTGCTTCAGTCGTTAGTTCGGCGGTCTGAGTTGCGGAGTCGACAGGCTGGTGAAAATCGTTGAAAATCGTGTTGTGTGATAAATAATTTTTAAATCTGAACATTGAAAGAGAATTTTTGGAAAACAATCTTTAAGAGAAGCAAATTAATTTACGTTTTACTCTACGGAATTTCATGACATTGCTAGTTTGCTGTTGCTAAGTTGACGCTGTAAAAAAAATTATGGCTTGCATTAAAAAGGAAAACTAAAATCTCTCTCTTAATGACAATTATCTAAAAAATAGATGAATTAGATGAATTATCTAGATTGATCACCGAAATTCAAATAACGATGTGTAAACGGCTTTGCACTCGTCGAATATTTCAGCAATGAAATTTTTCACTATCCAATGTATGTTCGTATTTGTATTTGATAGCAATTATTCGTATGTCATTTCATTTTAATTCGTATGTCATATAATTTGTAGCTGAAATTTTCACGGAGAAATATGAGTTATATTGTAATGATATTCATACTTATCTGGACCGACGATCATTGCCCCAGTGTGTCAGTTGAATGAGACAAGAAGCATTCAGTTGGTCCCATATATGCACCATAGCTCTGCTGCTTGGTTGTATATTTTTACCGTACATGTCAGTGGATTAAATTTATTGCTAAGTCACCAACCTTGTGACTTGAATTTGTGACGTAATCGCCAACCTTGTGACTTAAATTTTTGACTAAGTCACCAACCTAGTGACTTAAATTTATGACTAAGTCACAAACCTTTTGACTTGGATTTGTGACGTAATCGCCAACCTTATGACTTAAATTTGTGACTTAATCACCAACCTTGTGACTTAAATTTGTGACTAAGTCACCAACCTTGTGAATTAAATTTATGATTAAGTCATCAACCTTGTGACTTAAATTTGTGACTAAGTCACCAACCCTATGAATTATATTTATGACTAAGTCACCATCCTTGTGACTTAGATTTGTGACGTAATCATCAACCTTTAGCCTTAAATTTATGACTAAGTCACCAACCTTGTGACTTAAATTTGTGACTTAATCACCAACCTTGTGACTTTAATTTATGACTAAGTCACCAACCTTGTGACTTAAATTTGTGACTTAATTACCAACCTTGTGACTTAAATTTGTGACTGTCACCAACCTTTTGACTTTAATTTGTAACTAAGTCACCAACCTTGTGACTTAAATTTGTGACTAAGTCACCAACCTTGTGACTTAAATTTGTGATTTAATAACCAACCTTTTGACTTATATTTGTGACTAAGTCACCAACCTTGTGACATAAATTTATAACTAAGTCACCAGCCTTGTGCATTAAATTTAGTTCTTAGTCACTGACCGTGTGATTTGAATTTATGGTTAAGTAACTAAACTTATGACTTAAATTTATAACTAAGTCACCAACCTTGTAGAAGAATATCTAAATTTCATTTGTGTTACGATTTGACAAAGTATCTCAATATTCTTATTGGGATTTAATGTTAATGGCCAAAGCTATCATTTTTCTTTTGGTCACTGTTAGATATAAGCTGCATATGTGATAACAAAAGGCTCGACTCGAGATTTCCATCACTGATTCATTTTCATTACATTCAAGTACGTTTAATTCCGGTACCAAAATTCTACAATTACTAACTTCATCATTGATACAAAATAAAACATACCTTTAATTTATCTTCACAAGAGCATGCCAGAAAAAACGCTCGAGCAATTGTAGGGTAGGAAAACTGGATGAGAGAGGGGCCTTTAAAGTGGGGCTGGCCCTAACCTGTTTTAATGTCATAAAAACATACTAGTTAATGATATGAGTGATTGCCTGAGGTGCTCACCGAGCGTAAGTTTCGTTCGAGATTGCTTGCAAAATACTAGAGAAATTTGTGAATCATTCATGAATGCATTGCATGAAAGAGTTTTCGTCCGAGATTGCCTATTCTGCTCTTACATCAAGTAAGTGATGTATTCGGAATCAGTACACTTTTAATAATTTTTTCAATTACAACAAATTTTTACAGGCCTACCAGCATCGTATTTACAGCGCGAGCAGTGCCCTTTTGTTGTTGAAGACAAGAAACGATGTCTGAAAATTATGAAAACGAAACTGAAAGGTAATGCGAATAGCAAGGACAAATTATTAGAGGTAATAAATTATCCAACTAGCAGTTTTTTGTCTCGTTTGTTTTAATTAAAATTACTAGTAACTGCAAGCATGTTTTCATTATCAATAACGGAACGAGATTATTAACGAGTAAGAAAATGAAGTAAATCAAAGGAAGATCAACTAAACTAACATTAAAGCTAAATTTGTTTGACTTCAATTTAGAAAAATTTATATTGTTGATGCAATAATACCAACTAACAACCAGCTTTGCTATACATATTGCAAGAAACATGCTCTTTCTGTTGTAACAATCATGCAAGTAGGCCAATATCTCCATAGATTTTTATGCGGTCTCAGGTGTTGGCCTCAAGTTGAACAAGGTCACACTATAGAACGTGCAATCTTTGAGGTCAGGGCATCAGATGGCACCATATACATATACCATCTAGAGTCTGATTAAAGAAAAAACGAGATGATATCGTTATGTGTAACTTGTGTCAGATCCCAAGGTTTAGAGGTAACGTGATTAGATCTAGGATGCTGCTGGTAAATGATTTTCTTTCTTTCTTTCAGTATATCAATTATGAAACTTATCGGTATGTTATTCATTGTGGAAATTAGCACCATATATACCATCAAGACTCTGATTGAAGAAAAAACGAGATGATATCGTTACGTGTAACTTATGTCAGATACCAAGGTTTAGAGGTAACGTGATTAGATCTAGGACGCTGCTGGTCAATTCTTTGTTTCAGTTTATCAATTAAGAAACTCAAGCGGCATGTTATTCCTTGTGGAAATTAAAAAAAAAATAGTTATGTTGTATGTAGAGCATCGTATAAAATTTCACTCAGCATAAAGCCTGACTATTTTTACGTCTGAGTAACTGATCCCATATCCTATTTTCAAAACAGAATATCCTTGGAAGAGCTGGAGCATCCGAACCAAGAATATATTGACAAACACTTGCCCATGGCCTCACGTCTTGCGAACGTCGTCCCGCACTCCTTCACGACCCTACCACAGTACGCGGACTTCCACTCCGCCCATCGTTCCTTCCCCTGCAGGAGCTCGGATATCTGGGTGGCGTCGCACCCTAAGGCAGGTTCGTACGAGTAGTTAGTCTTCGAATCCTGGACCTATACTTTTCAAAAAAAGTTAAGAGATCGTAAGTTCATCAGCCAATCATTGACGGCCTTTCAAGCAAAATCCAGCAATCATAGACAAGAAAATAGAGCGTAAGTACTTACGCTCACTTAGCGAGTTTTGAAAGTATGGCCCAAGGCTTGGTGTTAAGGTAATCCCGAGCCCAATCAGTCAGTTGCCCGACATTCTTTCGTTCGTGTCCCGGCCTACAGAGGCGGCGCTCCAGTGTGGTACGGGGAATCATACTTAATAGGAATGCCGCTTAGTTAGAGGGTTAATACACTAATCAACGCTCTACCGCCGTATGTCACTCTCCGGGAACATAAATTTCTACTTAAATTATACGTAAACTATTGAGTGTGGCAACATGAGGACGTTTGTACGCAACAGAGAACATTTTAAAAAGTTGTAGTACGTGGAGGCAACCATCAGTGCAAGTCATTTTGCGCTCACTAGAACGTATCCTTTTTGGGAAGTAGGCGCGTGACAATATTGCTTAGGTTACTCATGTCAGGCGGTAGAGGGTTAATTTTGACTCAAGGCTTTTGGAATATTACGAGCAAGTAGCAGATATTAGATAGGCGTGGGACTGCTACGTCCGAAACACTTACCAATGATACTAAGGATACGAAAAATATTAAGGCCTCCTTCATCGCGGTATCTAAGATTTTATTCTAAACCGCGGAAACATGCCAAAAATCTTCATGAGCAAAGCGGGAAGTACGTAATAAACTTGATTTAATTACAATTGTTTGCGAAATGTATATTACACGTTGAAGAGTTTTTTCAACGTTTTTTTTTAAATTCCGTGTCAAAACGAGGAACGAAAGTTTATGAAAGCATTTGCATTCACTGCATGACTTGATCGAGAATCCTGCAACGTGTCCATGTCCTTTCAACAGATTCTGCGTATGAATCACTTTGTTGATTTATTCTTCTTCTACTGTATACTTTTATTAATAATTCAGTGTAGGACGAAGTTAACTTTACCGAGTCTGACCAGTGACCATCGGAGAAATTTGTGTCGGTTGAAGTTGAGTGATGAATGAGCTGAATTCAACGTGACTTATGAGTGAAGCGTTGAATGAAGCGTTGAACAGGATGTTTACCTTACGCTTCTTTCAAACATTCAGCATTTTAGTTGGGGATTGATGTTAGTGCCGTATTTTGCTATATATCATGCAATATGAAAGAGGGTATAATCGTAATTTCGAGTACAATAGAGCTTTTGTTAATTGAAATACCAGACCTGTCTCGAATTCTTAATTATAATTCCGATCACGCTTTGTTGAAGTCCTGAAGCTATTCAGTCGGATATAAAAAAGAAGATTCTCCACAATATCATAACTACTTACGTTCTTATTTAACCACAATTTTGGTACTTTAGAGAATTTTTTTCCTCAATGATCGAGGTTACTTTGAGTTTTCATTGCTGGAATGCGAATTCAATTGATATTATTGAATGAAACAAATCAGCATATAAGCTAGAAACCTATACAATTAAAAACCTATATATTCTTACATTGTTCATTACGACAATTCCAGTCAAAAATCCAAATATATCTAATCTATTTGCCTGCTAGTAACAAATAAGGAATTAGATTGCTGTTATCGATCTCATACTCTTATCGCAAAGATTTGCGATAACCTTCTGATATTCAAATTGTATGCAGAGTACGAAGATCGAGATCCCTAATAAAATTACACTGACAGAAATGAGTGCGGTATTTTCCAAATGGCAATGCACTCGTGTCCCAATGTACTTTCTTGACTCGAATTGGCCCGAAAAAAATAAGCATCAGTGCCACGTGCAGAAAGTGTATCAATATTTGGACAATATGACTCACTAATTATTAATGAGTGTATGATGTTTGGTTTAGCCATCAAATAAAATTATTTTCTGTTAGTTTAATTAAGATTATTTCAAATGATATGTTTCAGATGGTGTTATGCCTTAGTGATTGTACATTCATTTTAGCAGTTGTAGTCGTAACATGTTTATGAGTATTTAAAATCGAACTATAAAAGCAATAATGTTTTATTTTCATTTATATCATGTTTTATTTCATAAAACGATATTACGTATTATTTTCATTAATTAATATCGTATTTGGTAGTATTGGTTAATATTTTTATTACTTAATGTGACTGAAATATAATTTTTTGCTCTATGGTAAGAATTCTGTTTCAAGCATTTTAATTGAAGTACATATTAATTGAAGTTTATATATACTCGCGTAGATGCATTCCCATCATTAGGGTTCTATAGAAAAACTTGTATGTAGCCATGTATGTAATTAAGGAAGTAATTTCAAGCATTTCCATGAATTAATAGATTTTATGTCATTCATATAACTCAATTGTGAACAATTGCACTTTAGCATTGCCAGGTACAACATTTATTACCAATGAAGGGAAGTAAATTTCGGAATCTATGTGAATATATTTGAATACATATAAGTAGTAATATATAAAAATTATTGTAATATGTAAATGATGTAGTAATATATAAATGATATAATAACATATAAATGATATAGAAATATATAAATAACTAAGAAATATTAATTAGAAACACTTATTTCTTGGCAGGCACGACATGGACCCAGGAGCTGGTGTGGTGTCTGGTGCGAGGGCTCGACCACAGCCTCAGCAGCAAGCCCCTCATGAACCGCTTCCCTTTCTTCGAGTACGTCTGAGGTCATTTTTTTCAATGTAAATTAATCCCATTAAGGAATTCTGAGCCTTTTTAGCGCATTTTCTCATTTATGGAGAAAATTAGCTATTGTGCTCGCCATGTCCTTCTGTCCGCCCGTCTCCCTGTCTGTCCGTCCGTGACTTCACGTTTTCTTCGACGAGAAAATGCGCTCTCTGTCTCTCACTGCAGTGAATACAGAGTTATATTTTTTCTCAATGTAAATTAATCCCCTTAAGGAATTCTAAACCTTTTCTACAATATATTACCCACAGGTCTCACCTTAAATCTTTCATAAAATCAACAAAGTAGTTGATACTGCTTTGTTTAGGAGGTTGTGTGTTATATATGGTAGGTAACATAGCAGGTTAGTTAACTCAACATGGCAGGTTTCCCGGATCATTTCAATTATCGGGTTATCCATCGTACCATCTTATCAAATTATCCGGATCATCTTATCAAATTATCCGGCTTTAGCTGGTTATAGCCTATCAGGTTTTATAGCTTATCAGAGGTTATCCGGCTTAGTTATCGCCGTGTCAGCTAATGCGGTTTAGTATATTGTACGTACGGCTTTTCAGTACGGCTTAGCAGGTTATTATCCGGCTTAGCTAGGTATAGCCTATCAGGTTTTATGGCTTATCAGAGGTTATCCGGCTTAGTTATCGCCATGTCAGGTAATGCGGTTTAGTAGGCCTATATTAAACGGCTTAGCGCTTATTCGGCTTAGCAGGTTATCTGCTGTAACAGGTTATAATGCTTGGTAATATAACCAAGACTCCCAAAAGAACTAAGCTTACTGAAATCTAGGCTATAACGCAACATAACTTTGCAAACCTCACTACTGATATTGTTATCTTGATAACAAGAGCAGTGGACTTGCACGTGCATGATGGTATCCATTGTTTGAATTTCTAGAACCAAGAGCAAAAATTTCATTTACGCTTCATGGCAAAAATGTATCATTTGTACTTGTTGAAGAATAAACATATTTTATGAAAAATAAATTCAATTATTATTTTTTTTGTAGGTGGGACTCTCTCATGACTCCAGAACTCGTCCAGGCTCTGGAGTCGATGCCAGACGACAACGTGGAGAAACCTGGAGCGCAATGGAGGATACTGGAGCGTGAAGACGACCCACGTCTGATCAAGACCCATCTCCACCGGGAGCTGATGCCCCGTGGCGTCAGAAGCTCCAAGTCTAAGGCATTGTAGCGGGAAATCTTGCAACATCGTACCTAGATAGACATTAAAAATTCAACACATTCTACTATGACTCTTAATAAAAATATAATAATATAACTGGTTATATTTATATTATATATCCAGTTAACCCGGTTATATATTTATATTAAAATATAAATATATAACCGGGATAAAATTCACATGCTGCTATAGTTTCCGTATTTCGTATGGACGTGAATATTGCGCTGAAGAAAAATAAAAGTAGACCATCGATTCATAGAATCTCGAGCTTCTGCAGTATGCCTTGCCCTTTAAGGCAAATGACGTAGGAACTACGTCCTTTTTGTTGAAGGAACTTTATTAATGTATGTTATTTCTACGTCAGATGCCAGCGGGGTTAGGGATAATCAAAGTGTGTGAAATTGTGAAATTTGACTGCATATCAAATGGTGTATTTTTCCATTATCATCTTATTTTTTCAAAACAATCCAATATATTTATATGAATTTATTGTTATTTATGATATGAAGCCAGTTCAAGTGACGTGTCTGAATATGAATGATTTATCTCTTTTAACATGTTCTAGAGAGAGCGGCTGAATTCTCGACGAGAAAAAACCTTGTGCAAAAAAACTGCATCGAAACGAATTTTTTAATATTGTTGAATACCTTGATACACTTTGCCCATTAATTATACGTATTTAATATTGTTGAATACTCTGATACTCTTTGTGCATTAATTATACGTTTTTAATATTGTTGAATACTTGGATACCCTTTGCGCATTAATTATACGGCACCTAAAATTAATACGATGATTACTCTACGCAGATAATATACGTGGTACGCGACCCACGAGACGTCTGCGTGTCGCTCTTCCATCACACCATCAAATTCCTTGGCTACACCGGAGATTTCGATCACTTCGTCGACATGTTCCTTAGCGCCCGATGTGAGTCTGGATCATTTAAATTATTCGAATAACAGGACGTATTTATCAATGTATTTCGTTTTTTTTAATGTGAGCATAACACGCTATGTTATCAGAATAACAAGGCGTATTTATCAATGTGTTTCGTTTTGTTTAACGTGAGCATAACACGCTATGGTCAGGTTATTTTTTAATGCGAAAATAAAAAGACGACCGCATCATTGCTTGTTAGCGGAACAAGCTGTGAATGTTCTGCGATGTTAAGAATCGGCGACAGGCCTACGGCCTAATGAACGCTGAAGCCGCTATTATTATTATAAAGTTGATGCCATGAAAGAGGCAGCAAAAATCTCAGAGCTACGGATTTAATACATACGAAGTAGAAACTCCATTTGATATAAAATCAAGCCTCGTTAGCATTAGTGACTTAGAATAGATCATTTGAAAATTATTATAACTATCAATCGGCGCCAAAAAAATTAAAAAAGTGGTACATTTGATTAAGCACTAAAATATTTGCAAAGGTGAGAGTGCACATTAAAAGTGAAAAGAGTTAAGGTAATTTTTTGTGGCAAAGATTTCCTATAATGTAATCATACTAATATGATTTTGTCGAGCAATGTAGAGAAAATAATAACGAACTAGCAGACTGGTGCCAGGACGTGAGAAGTATTTAACGTATAAAGAGTAGCTAAAATGTTTTACGAAGGAATAACAACCTTTTATTGCAGATGAATTCGGGCCGTACTGGAGCAACGTGTTGAGCTTCTGGAATAGAAGAAAAAGCGACAACATCCTTGTGTTGAAATACGAAGATATGCATGCGGTGAGTGTGGTTAATGTTGACTTATGTGGCGTAGGGTGGAGGGTGTTGAAAGCAAAAAAAATTTTAATGCAAATATTTGCTTTGCGAAATGTGTGTGAGTGTAGAGAGCTACCGCAGAAAAGTTTCAGCGACTTTTTCAGTTGTTTTCTAGGAGCTCAATAAATCTCGGGAAACAATACATTTTTGGTCTTTTCAGAATGTGAAATTATTATTTTAATATATTTAAAATCTCCATCACAGTTGAATAATTCTCACGGTCTTCTTTTTCGGTTACCACATTACAAGATTCTGTTTACTAAGTTACTTCGTTTACTTCAATAAGTTCTCCGCAAACATCAAAATTTTTTGCGTTTTACTGTCTGTAAAAGGAGTCGAAAATCTCTTAGCTGACAAAATAAAAGTTGCTTTTCCGTAGCTATAAGGTGATCAATTGATATTTTATTACAATTAATACAATTTCTATATGATTATATTGTGTTCCGGCATCTTTCGATAAATCTAAACTTGAAACAAATAACATGGTTCAGGACTTGGTTGGCGCGGTGGTACGAGTAGCCAAGTACCTAGAGGTACCAGTACCAGAGGACCAACTCCCGGAGATTGTGGAGCATCTTTCTTTTAGAAATATGAAGGATAACCCAGCCACCAACAACGAGAGCATCATGGATGGACTGGTCGAGAATACGGGCGTCAAGTTCATGAGAAAAGGAATTGTAAGTTGCAAATGACACAAAAATTTAAATTCCTTCCCTGTATGCAAGCGTTGTTATTTGTTATAATTTATTTGTAACCGGAATTTTATCTACATTTCCGGTGTGTTAGACGAATAATTGTTGATTTAGTCTCGTATCATTGATTAATAATATGGACAAGACCGTTTTTGCTAAAAGCTTTCTAGAAATTGATGGCGACGAATGAGTGCATGAGAGTCAAATGATCAACTTTTACTTTAAAATTGAACTGATGAAAATCAAAACCAAAAAACGAGAAAGAAATCCCGTTACAGAAAACATGTAAATAACTTCAGAACATGACATTTATCCATACGTAAACATGAATTTTAAACCTTAATGAGAGAATTGGATGAGCGAATTCGAATTTAAAATTTTCTAATTGCTATTCGACTTCTCTACTTTACCGAAAAAACGAAGATAAGTAGCGCTATCTCGTAGAGGGGTAACCCTAATCAGACACTGCATCCACACTTTGCTGACAACGACGATGAGAATATCCTCATTATATCCTTTTTTCACACATTATATCGTCATATCCTCATTATATCCTTATTTCACACATTATATCCTCGTACCCTCATTATATCCTTTTTTCACACATTATATCGTCATATCCTCATTATATCCTTATTTCACACAATATATCCTCGTATCCTCATTATATCCTTATTTCACACATTACATCCTCGTATCCTCATTATATCCTTATTTCATACAATATATCCTCATATCCTCATTATATCCTTGTCACGTTTTTTGCAAAATAGCGCATATCGCTGTATTTTCATCATGCATTACCCGATATTTAACACATTTCGAAGAGATGCCAGCAGTCGCTACTAAAACTCCTCCTGATTAGCCACTATGAATTTGTTCCACAGAAAAAGCCAGCCTTATTGGCTTAAAGTCGTAACATTTAATGACGTATAAGTTTTTACAAAAAAACACGCTTTATTGATTACTATTTGCAAAATATTTTAGTGCATAAGTTTTCATTTAGGTAATTCTCTCTTAATCAAATCCTCGATAACGATGACTAATCGATGGTTTTAACAGGTAGGGGATCACAAGAACGTGTTGTCCGTAGACCAGCTCAAGATGTTCCAGGTGTGGACGCAGACTTGTCTCAAGAACTCAGACTTCCCATACTACAGAGACTGAAACGTCGTGCAGCTGAACTGATATCAGCGTATATCATATTAAGGGCAGCATGTTATGATGTAATACGTTATATCTTAATGATTTATAACGTAATAATAATGTTGTATAATAATGTAATAATATATAATAATAATAATGTAATGTTTAATAATGTAATACGTAATATCGTAATGTTTTGTAACGTAATAGTAACACTATATAATACTACGCATAACATATTAAGACCAGCACGTTATAATGTAATCGTTATATTGTAATTATTTATAACGTAATAATAACACTATATAATAATACGCATAACGTATTAAGGGCAGCATGATATACTGTAATACGCTATATCGCAATTATTTATAACGTAATATTACCATCATATAATAGTTATAATAGTTAAAGTTATTTATATTATATTATATATAATATAATAGTTATAATAGCATATTAATTAGTTAAGTTATAGTTAGCATATTAATGCTTATAAATGAATACGAGAGTTAATTCTGAGACAAAGAACCATTCGATATTTGTGTTAATTATAGAAATGCTCTTATTGTTATAAATTAGTACGAAATTTTTCCAATGAGTTAATAGGTAATACTTTTTTATTTAGTAGCAGCTTTGGGCCAATTTGTGTCATAGGATACAAATTAGTGTAAAGTGTCGAGTTCTGTCTTGTCACATTACTATTTCTATATTAATACATAGATAGATTTCGAAACGAACCTAAACTCGCTGGTAATTTCCATTATAAGAAATATCAACGACGATAATAGATGAGCCCTGAGTCACACTTTGTGTCAAGTTATTAATAAGTCATGAATTCATATATACTTTTATTATCTCAGCAATTATATAAGTAATATTTTTAAATCTCTAGTTACCTGTTATGCTAGTAATAAGTCATGACTTTAAATATACTTTTATTAACGCAGTAATTAATTAAAAAATATTTATAGCCATTTAGTTACATTTTCTATCATGCTGAAACTAAGCCATGAATTCAAATATACTTTTATTATATCAGTAATTAAATAAAAATATTTATATCAATTTAGTTACATTTTCTATCATGCTGATAATAAGTCATGAATTCAATTATACTTTTACCTTATCAACAATTGATTTAAATATACCTTTACAGTAGCAACGAACCCTACAAATGCTGTACGAGTAAAAGAAAACGTCGCAAAGTTACCCACATCCCCCACACGACAATACGGTTAATTTCAACAGTGGTGGCACTACAAGGTTACTCATTAACATTAATAAGGTTAAAATTGAATTATTCAGTAAACGTTACTCGTAATTGCGATAGTACGGGAAGTCTGAATCTTTCAACGCCTCCTCCGTCCACTTCTTGAACTGCTGGAGTTGTTGAGCGCTCAAGTGGCTTGCGTGGTCGCCAACCTGGAGCACAATACATTTAATATTATTTGAATATGTAAATCTGCATTTCCTTAAAATGTGAATATACACTTGCTAGAAATTCAAATTTATATTTTTTATAAATATAAAACTGCATTTGTTATAATATTTAAATCTGCAACCGGTAAAAATGAACGCAATTCAAACTCAAATCGAACTTTCATCGAGTTTACTGCAAAATTTACTCCACGTAAATTCGAGTCAACAAGATTTCTGTAAAAAATAGCACGGATAACACGGATTGTTGTGAATAAAATATCTGCAGATGTGAGAATTTTTTTTTCTTAATGAATAAGAGAAATTAAACCATACGAATACGATGGTTTGCTAATTCCTTCAATTCATTGACAAAAATTATTAATGATATTATTTCAAAAAGAGTTGTATAACACATTTCTGGCAAGACAAAATTATCATAGAAATTCTGGGGTAAGAAAAACTATAGGTAACCCAAATTGCCATTTTGATTCAGAAAAGGAGCACTCAAAGTAAGAGGGAACCAAGCTCACATGGTATCTAAAGAATATAGCAATGGTTTCTTAGGTATATAGCAATTGTTGTGTTGCATATGCCAAATCTAACCTTTCACCGATTTATTCGTAGCTGTAGAATAGTCGCCATACCTCTAGCTATGAGTTAGACATGAATTGCAGTCAATTCATGGGCTACATTACCAGGTGTAGCTACATTCAAGGATCGCCGAAAAATGATGCGCGAGGATATATAAATTCAAGTCATCCAGAACATCAATATGACTAGGCAATATGGAATCCTTCCGTAAAAATAATCCAAAATTTTACTGGATAATTCAATTGACTTTTTTCCTAAGATATGGTATCGTCTAACTTACATTACTTTAGAAGTATTGACTATTCCTTTCACGCTGCTGCTATACGAGAGGGACCTGATCCCAAACCATGTCTAAATTACTCTCCTCAAAGAGGCTTCAGTGAAGGCTTTCTAATGTCTAGGTTGAAATGTGGACATCATCGATATTAAAACAGATTTACTTTATAAAGTACCATCATATAATTTCCCAACTGGGTTTAAATTTCCTTTATCCATTAATAACATAATTACTAATTTTCCGTTTACATTTTCTCTATAAATAATAACGTAATTACTAATTTACCCATTCTAAGCCTTCAAAGAACTTCTTACCTTGCCTTGTCCCATGTAATATCCTACCTGGGCTCTAACTTCTTTATTCATTAATAACATAATAACCAATTTACCTTCTCAAAGCCTTCTAAGAACATCTTACCTTGCCTTGTCTCATAAACTTGACCTGCCCCGCGGTGTTTGGGTTGATGGCGGCCGCAGCGAGGACCTCGTTGTTGGTGGCGGGGTTGGTGCTCATGCTGCTGAAGGAGAGATGCTCTGTCAGAGCCGCCAGCTCTGAAGCCCCTAGGGCGCCCTCTGACCCTCCTCTCTTGATGCCCAGAAACTCGGCAAGTCGGAGCAGAGTGCCGGGCAAGTCCTGAAGCGTGGGGTTATTTACAGTACCAAGTAGAGCAGTAATGGATAATATATTAATATAATAGAAAACAAAATACATAGTAAATTATAAAATAAGATGAAATAATATATAAAATGAATTCAAGAATTATATTAAATTATTTTATACATAAGCAAGCAGAACATTTTATTAGCAACTTATTGACTTTACGCTATCTACTCAATATTGCGTTCCACTGTTAAATGCAATGGAAAATTGCTATTTCTTCTACAAAACGAAAGCATGTGTGTTTTTTTAATTATGGTAGCATTTGGCCATCTTTATATACTGTTATATTTTATAAATTCACCGATTGTGAAAGAAAACATTTCGACTATGAATTTATCAGAGAAAAATCAACTCAAGAGTAAAGGAAAGCAGATTTTGCAAGAAGTTTACAATATCATCATTTCCTGAGGAGAGTCACGATAGAGCTGCCCAACGTTTGGATTCTATATCACTCAAGAAATCAATGGGTTATATACTGTTTAAATAGTGACACACTTCTACGGGTAACACTTATACGCCTTTTTGCGTGCCGAATGTGGTCCGAAATAGCAGAAAGTGGGTAGCTATTTTCACAAAGTTTAACCGATTTTTCTGAGTGTATGAGCTTCTTGGCTACGTACCAACAACTTTGGCAAAGAGTGAACAAAAAAATGCAATTTAAACATACAAATGGCAATTCCTATTACTGAACTAATTGGTGGAGAAGAAGTTGTGAAGACGTAATATTTTATGAACAGCTGCCAAGTCATTATAACTCTGTAGGGCACAAACCTTCTTGAGTTGTTCGAATGTGAAGAAGAATACGTTGGGCTGGTGCCTGCGCTGCCAGTAGCTCAGCACGTTGCTCCAGAATGGACCCCAAGGCACTGAATAGAAAACAAAAGCTTAAGGGAAAGTTGGATATTTTGTATGCAGTTATTTATTTTGTATATAATAAGGTAGTGATATCACAAACGTCAATTCACTGATTGACGGAGCACTGAGAGGTAGTTCATTTTTCAAAAATTAACATTTTCCGCAGTATCCCATGGCCCACTGGACCCCAATTTCCCGCTGTATCCTATGGTCCACTGGACCTCAATTTCCCACTGTATCCCATGGCCCACTGGACCCCAATTTCCCGCTGTATCCCATGGTCCACTGGACCCCAATTTCCCACAGTATCCCATGGCCCACTGGACCCCAGTTTCTCACAGTATCCCATGGCCCACTGGACCCCAATTTCCCACTGTATCCCATGGCCCAATGGACCCCAATTTCCTTTTTATTACATAAACCAAGTAGCACACTCTATGAGGGATTACGGCTATCAGAGGATTATATCGTGTACGTTTTGCATGGCAATTACAAATTATTTGAAAAAGGTACGATATGTTCATGTGAAACTTGCATTATTTGGATAGCAGGAAGGAATAAATATGCACACAATAAATGAAAAATAACATAAAAGTGTCCTTCGTGTGACAATTGCGATGTCAGAAACAAAGACTAACCGGCAAATAAGTTTATTTCATTTAAAATATTTTTTGGAAAGTTGACAATAAAATTGAAGAAATATACTTACATAATCAATTCTATAGACGAAATACCTAAAATACGAAGATGTGACTCTTTTAGTTCCCCAGTGTGGGATAGGAGTCAAAGTAACAACGAAAATAATAAAGCAGAATGTGGGATAAGAGTCAAAGTAACAACGAAAATAATAAAGCAGAATGTGGGATAAGTCAAAGTAACAACGAAAATAATAAAGCAGAATGTGGGATAAGTCAAAGTAACAACGAAAATAATAAAGCAGAATGTGGGATAACAGTCAAGGCAACAACGAAAATAGTAAAGCAGAAACTTACGTGCGTCGGCAAGGAATATCTTGACGAAGGTATCGAAGTCGCCGGTGTAGCCCTCGAGCTTAATATGGTGGTAGTAATACGAGACACAGAGATCACGGGGGTCACGACACACGTACACGATCTGTCGTGGGAGAAGAAAAAAGGTCACGGGGGTCCCGACACACGTACACGATCCGTCGGATCTGTCGTGGGAGAAGAAAAAAAGTCACGGGGGTCACGACACACGTACACGATCTGTCGTGGGAGAAGAAAAAAGGTCACGGGAGTCACGACACACGTACACGATCTGTCGTGGGAGAAGAAAAAAGGTCATGGGGGTCACGACACACGTACACGATCTGTCATGGGAGAAGAAAAAAAGTCACGGGAGTCACGACACACGTACACGACCTGTCGTGGGAGAAGAGCAAAAGTCACGGGATTTGTAACACACGTACACTATCTGTCGTGGGAGAGGTGCAATTAAGGGTCGCGGGTGTCCCGACACACGTGCAATATCTGCTATGGTTTCACTGTTAGAAAAAACGGTTAAAAACGGTCTCACCGGCGTTCTAGTGGCCGACCGCCACGTGAAAATAAACCGTTTCGCCGTTTTTTTTTCAGATTATGTGCGGGTTTCTAGTGTTAAATTTGAATAAAAATGGTCATGCGGTGTTTCTTTTCACGTGTCGGCCGGCCACTAGAACGCCGGTGAGACCTTCTTCTTTCTTCTTCTTTTCCGGATGTCCACGCTGGGTGGACTTAAAGCCACAGGACAACCGCAAGGATGACCGTGGGGCCTGAGAGCTTCTGCAGCGCCGGTGAGACCGTTTAAAGGTGATTTTTCTTACAGTGAAAGCAGATCAGTACGTTGGATATTGGGGTATGAGTATTTTTGTCACTAGAGCATTGCAATGACCCTTTGGAATGAGGGAATGGGTACATCGGACAAGAGGACATGAAAGCCTTTTTCATAAGTACATGAGAACTTTTCTCGTGAAAGCATGATCATGAGTGAGAACTTTTGTCATAAAACCATGATCATGAGTTAGAACTTTTGTCAAAAAACCATGATCATGAGTGAGAAATATTGTCATAAAACCCTGATCATGATCGAAAACTTTTGTCATAAAACTATGATTACGAGTTAAAACTTTTGTCATAAAACCATGATCACGAGTTAGAACTTTTGTCATAAAACCATGCTCATGAGTGCGAGTTTTTGTCAAGAAACATGATCATGATCGAGTGAGAACTTTTGTCAAAACAAACTTCTTTAACAGAACAAAACTTTTTTAACAAATAAAACAAGTTACCTTGGCCTTCGAGGCGTGTACAGAGGGCGGCAGCAGGGCCCAGTGGACGTGAGTCTTGATGTTGCGAGGGTCTGGTAAGGTCTTCGTCAGGATGTCCCACATGACGCCCGTCTTGTTGACGTCGTCGTCAGGCAGGTGCTCCATGGAGTGCCAGTCCGGGAAAAGGGAGTCCCACCTAATTTAAAATGTATCAATTAAAATTTAATTTGCATGGTTTCAATTCATTTGATGATAAAAAATTGATTTAATTGCATTTAAATTGTTTTATTTAATGACACCACATTCTTACAAGTCCGTAAAAAATGAGAAGTTCAGAAGTACAAATTTCATAAGTGAAATAAAATTATTTCAAAATTTTTATTATCAAAATTTATATTTTATGATAGTTAAAACATGCTGAAAAAAGTTCCCATTCCTCCAATTCAGAGTGCAGATATTAATTCAGAAGTGAACTATTAAAAATACATGTATCTTGTGATCTTGTCATGAGTTTAAGACTTCGTAATCCACGGTCTAGCTGATGCTCCGCCTTCGTCGTCCTCCGTCTCCGAGTCGTCGCTAGGCAGGAGCCATATTTTCAAAATTCGCTAAGTTAACGTAAGTACTTACGCTCTATTCTCTTGTCTGTGATTGGTCGATTTTGGTTGAAAGGCCGTCAATGATTGGCTGATGAACTTACGATCTCTTAACTTTTTTGAAACCCGGAATATAATACCATGTTATAAAATACGTTAACCATGTTATTATAGGTACCTAGAGGGACCTACTCGAAGAACGGTGAGCGGGCTGGTAGGAGTTCTGTAAGACGAGGCGACTGTAGAGTGTAGAGCAAGCACCACACCATCTCTTGTGTCCATGTCGTACCTGGTAATAATGATGAATTAACATCGAAACAAAATATAAAAAAATATAACTCTGTACTCACTGCAGTAAGTGATAGAGAGCGCATTTCCTCGTCGACGAAAACGCGAAGTCATGGACGGACGGACATGACGAGCACAATAGTGTATTTTTTCCAATAGTGCAATAGTAAATTTCAATAGTGCAATAGTGCAAATGCGCTAAAAGCGAGATACGCAGTTATGTGGTTCAGAATGAACTTTTATAGTAATCGAATAAATTTCAACTAGATGCCATAAAATCGGCTTTGAACAATCGCGTAATGGTCATCAAGGTTTAGAAATTTGCTTCTGCATGCAGGCTTCATTGCACAACGAAATTTAGCATAGAAAAACAGCTTCATTGCACGTTTTTTCACATTAAATGCAGGACTCTATTTAAAATAATTCAGTCGCTTCTTGGCATTTTAGGTATTCTAATAAGCAACATTAGAATCCTGATCATTGAATTTATTTTTTACATTGAATGCAGGTCTCTCTGTAATATAATGCAGTCGCTTCTTAGCATTTTAGGTATTCTAATGAGCAACATTAGAATCCTGATGTTAAAGGTATTCAAGACAGCGTCCTAATTAAATATTCGGTAGATGAGTAACCTGCTTTAGGATGTGATGCGATCCAAACGTCGGTAGGTCGCGACTGGAATCTCTGGTACTGATCATGGTACTTCTTGTAGGTGGCTGGCATGAGGGTACTGCTTGGTACCACCTCAACCAGCTGCTGGTACACGGGTAGGTATTTCTGGAGAGACTCCAACTCCGGTCCTGAGTAATCCTTGAACTCCATTCTAGGAGGCAATCAGAGGAGCCATATGATTGATTCTCACAAGACTCAAACCTTTAACTGTTAAAATTTTTGCAAAGCAACAATGGGGTTTGACTTACCAACGCATTAATAGGGTTTGACTTGTCAATGCATTAATAGGGTTTGACTTGTCAATAGGGGTTTTGACCGCCTATTTTGACCCCCTTTTGCATTAATATAGGGTTTGACTTGCCAATGCATTAATAGGGTTTGGCTTGTTAATATGGGCTTAACGTCTGCGCCCTGACAAATTTACATCAAAAAAGCTACTGAATTATTTATCAAAATAAACTTACAACCAATTATTCCACCTAACTCTCGCTCAAAATGCATCATTTTCTTTCAGGTAACTGGAAAAAGACATACATTGAAGTGCTAAAAATACAGGTAATACACAGTAATGTTCAACATTTATAGGCAGGAAGACCTCGACAAAAATTAAACGCGAATTAACAAGAATGCAAAACTGGATCCATATTCAAGACATAATAAAGGTCGAAAACTATTCTCACGATAATAAAATCATAACGACGGACACGGCAACAGCACAACGCATCCCTAACGACGGCTTCTCTGTATTCAACAATAAAATCGACCCAAACTGTGGGAACAGGAAAACTACACTCATATCCTTAACTGCTACAAGTGCTGCTAATTCAGAGACCATCCCACTCCCTTTCTGCACAACCATCACACAATCCTCTCCAATGTGTGGGACCTACATATAGCGGTTTCAGCGTTTATTAGGCCGTAGGCCAGTCGCCGATTCTAAACATCGCAGAACATTCACAGCTGGTCGCGGTCTCGAACTCGCAACTCACTGCTACAATTCTGTTGTGCTAACCGCCCGGCCTCCTTGCCGATTCTGACCAGAAACTGGCGCACAGAGCTGGGATCGAACTCGCACCTCTCTGATCTTGGTACTCTAAACTTTAACCACTGGGCCACCATTTCACAATCCTGCTCTGAATGCGCATCCCACGATCGCACGTACACTCAGTGCATCAACATACACACAGAATGCGTCAACTGCCATCAAAATCAATGGAAACTTGCCGCCAACTGCCCATACATGGAACATGCAATCATAAAAAACACTAGGCAAAGAAACACATACGACACACTAAAGATTCGCTGATATAACGAAGCATGTACAACAACAAATCAACGTGCCACAACAACAATCAACGTGCCTCACTCCCACAAACACAGCACATATCGAACTGACAGCAATAATATTGGAAGCATACAAATACAAAAATACAATAAAAATACGAATACAATACAAATAGCTATCCAAATCTTTGAAAGACAATTATGATATTGACGCCACCTTTCCTGACCATGACTAGACAAGAATATTCAACTATTCTACAACCACGACGTGAAGGAAACATACACAGACAGTAATAAATAAAACCTAAAAACTGAACTTATAGATGACGATGACACATGCACGTCCATGCTAAACCTTGCGGAACTGCAGGTCGACGATGAAAGCCCGCAAAACCCATCACCCTCAGCAACCAAGACCCATCAAGATGCCCATAAGGAATATAAAATATAACTCAGTATTCACTGCAGTGAGTGACAGAGAGCGCATTTTCTCGTCGATGAAAACTTGAGGTCACGGGCAGACGGACGGACAGACAGACAGACAGACGGACGGACGGACATGGCGAGCACAATAGTGCATTTTTTCCATAAATGATAAAATGCGCTAAAAATGAACATAGGGGACGAGCATTACAGATAATCACTTATTTCAATACCAGGATACGACGAATTGAAGTGATTAGACACGACCCTCTAGTTTTTTAGAAGCTCCAACGGCAACAATCCAGTGCCCAACATCCCATATAACATATGGTACATTTAAACAAACTGAGAAAGAAAAACTACGGACTGAAACTCTCGGTGAATGATTTTAACTTTTCTAAAATATAATTAACTATTTGAGACACGACAAACTTAAATTATCCAGATCCACAATCAAAATAATCCATCACGACGACTTCATAATCAAGGACAGCAACAACAATTTGACTTGTTAATGGGCCTGGCAATGCAAAGCTAAAGACTCAAGTGGCACAAAACTTAAAATTTCAGCGTCAAAAGCAACCGACAAATTTCAAGAGACAAATCAAAATTCAAAAATAAATTCAAATTCGAAATATATCAAAAACACTTGAAATATGTTTCTTTGCACGGACTCACTCGGTAACAGGAGTCGAGTTCTCATCCTCAGTTTCAGCCATTTTGTCGAATGAGAGATGTTAAGTTTGTGCTCCTTATAAACAATTTAGTTAATTAAAAAATCTGTTTTTCATCTATAACGAAAAGTTAGATTTTCAGACATGAATAGAGAACTGCCAGCCTAGAGATACGGTATGAATGTCCTCCTCAAAAGTACAAATACTTTCTTCTCTCAGGGTAACACATACAAAATACCTTTATAATCATACTAGCATCACTGTAATTACTTGCTGTGATTTTCAACTGATTCCAGCATTAAATAAGAAAAACACGCACTTGTAATTTTCTATTCCCAGACTCCATTTCCATATTCTCAGCCTCGTTGCTATATTAATGTCACATTTAGACTTGCAGCAATATGAATACGTTATCATGTTTGTTGGTAAAGTTATCAGCCACAACCACCATCTAACTACCTATTCATCGACCATACCTAGTATAAAGAAGCTCAGACGCATCAAAAATATCTATTAAAGCGCAAATTTTATCACAAATGACGTTTTACCAGTGAATGTGAAATATTGTATTTCGTTTTTAGTGTCTTAACTGGCAGGAATTTACAAAATTGAAAATTAACGAATCTGTCTACAGATGTTCTTTCCTTTTAATGATATAGTAGTTATTTACAGGAGGCTATCGTCAGCTGCTAAAAGACGCGAATATATAATAACACGCGAAATACTGAGACTAGGATACTAGTGTTTTCTTAACCCCAATAAAAAAGTGCTCCTTGAGTTTTTTTATACTAATATTGGTATTAGTATTAGAATTAGTATTAGCATTAGTATTAGTATTAGTATTAGTATTAGTATTAGTATTAGTATTAGTATTAGTATTAGTATTAGTATTAGTATTAGTATTAGTATTAGTATTAGTATCAGTGTCAGTATCATAGGATTACACCCAGATAAATTTTCCCGTACCCGCATCTTAGTTGTGCTATTTTGAACATGCTGTACGCTACTGCAGAAGCAAAATGCATTAATGTACAATTTTAGAGCCTCTTCTCATCTTTAACTAATTTAACGATATATTTTCTCACTGTTCATGGATACCATGGTGAAATTGTTTGATTGTTTGATCATGTTTGAAATTGTTTGATCATGTTGAAATTGTTGATACCATGGTGAAATTGTTTGATGAAAGTGCATTAATTGTTGACTGTTGTTCGTCCGTTAATTCCACCTGAAAATCTTTGAGAAATAACTGAAATTTTTTACTTTTTTTATGTACGACAAATGAAACACGTGGTCTCATTCATGATAGATATCTTATCGTGTGGTGCTTAGCTCGTTGATAACATAACGATAAGGAAGCTACGTCTTTTGTTCGAGGATCGCACTGATGTGCGACGACTGTAATGAAGGATAGAGTGACATTAGTTAAGTTTAATGACAGCAACGAGCAATGTGTTCTAACTACAAATAAAAACTTTAAATACCGAAGTTTTAATATAAGTTATGACTAATGAGAAAGTTCATTTCATTGTTCTATAATAATCAACATGATTGTATTTATTAATTAATAGCAGGTTAGCTCGGGATCGATAATTATATAATCCGTGCAAAATTAAAAATATATAAATAAACGAAGCAAATAATGATGAATAATAATTAAGAAGGAAATTTCAAGACTTAAATTTTACTTATAAAGTAAAACTCTCTCATTTGACACACGTTTATAAATAATAAGAATTAATCTTCAGCATATCTTAGAAGTAAATATGTAGGACTTGAAGTAAATATGTAGGAGGACTTAGAAATCAAACTTCAATTTTTGTTGGGATCCCTTTCTCACAGTATTGCAATGCCTCGCTATTCTCTCTTTAAGAATACATTTTCATGGCCAAGTAATATGCCTGGATTCGAATAAACACCTACATAAACTCACAAACTTGATGTAAAATCAAAAATGGTATAACTACGGCATGAGATTATTGAATTATAAATGCCTAGGCACTTCTAATTCATGCCTATAATTCATTCTATAAATTAATAATTCATTCTATAAATTAATAATTCATTCTATATATTAATAATTCATTCTATAAATTAATAATTCATTCTATATATTAATAATTCATTCTATAAATTAATAATTCATTCTATAAATTAATAATTCATTCTATAAATTAATAATTCATTCTATAACTTAATAATTCATTCTATAAATTAATAACTCATTCTATATATTAATAATTCATTCTATAAATTAATCATTCATTCTATAAATTAATAATTCATTCTATATATTAATAATTCATTCTATATATTAATAATTCATTCTATATATTAATAATTCATTCTATAAATGCCTAGGCACTTCTAGAGACGCAATACACAGTGTAGCACCACACAGTGCATCTGCATCGAAGGCAGCTAAGCGGCAACTGCCGGGCTAGTGATTGTACAGCTGCATCTGATGCCAGCTGCAGCTGCATCTGATGCAAGGTACAGCTGCATCTGATGCAAGGTACAGCTGCATCTGATGCAAGGAGTAGCTGCATCTGATGCAAGGTACAGCTGCATCTGAAGCCAGCTACAGCTGCACCTGATACAAGGTACAGCTGCAACAGATGCAAGGTACAGCTGCATCTGATACAAAGTACAGCTGCATCTGAGACAAGGTACAGCTGCATCTGTTGCAAGCTACAGCTGCATTTGATGCAAGGCACCGCTGCAACAGATGCAAGGTACAGTTGCATCTGATGCAAGGTACAGCTGCATCTGATGCCAGCTACAGCTGCACCAGATACAAAGTACAGCTGCAACTCTATATAACAAATAAAACGCGCCTGAAAGTTGATTTTTTTTTATTTTTGAAAATTAGATGACAAAGTGTTGTCTTTAAAAAGTAATTTTTAAACGTATATTATTCTCTGTGTGAGTCATCCTGACCCGGTTTGACCCGGCAAAAGGACGCATCTGTGCTACGTGCAGGAAGTGTGTCACAATTTAGATAACATAACCCATTACTTACAGTAATTCCCTAAAAGTAATCCCTAAAGTTTACAGTAAATCCCTAAATTATGAAATTAAGTTGCACAACAATAACTCCCCGGATCATCTCTGATATTTCAACTGATATATCTCTGAGAAAACACTAGGTTATCTCATTTGATCTCTTGGTTGGCTAAATCATAAATTCTGACGAGTTTTGGGAAGCAGCTACGTGTGTGATAAATAAATATAATGAACCCTTTGATAGGGACTTATCGGGGAATTATATTTTTTCGGGGAATTTTCTTGTGCTTTATTTCTAAAAAATATTATTTATTTCGCGCATTTGGACCGAATGGCTTACAATGCATTTTCCGTCGAACTTCTCAGGTCGCGATTGCATGTCCGCCAGTCTAGATTGCTCAAGACAATTATATTGATTAATGAAACACACGGGCTTTTGTTTGTTAAAAATATATTAACAGGAAGAAGAACAAAATTGAATCAAAATTTAAAATCATGCCGTAACTTTGCATAACTATTTTTATATTTATATGAACACGTCAAACTTTCATGTGGGATGATAACACAATGATATTCAGCGATAGTGTTCATCGAATTTTTTCCATATTTATCGCGGGTTCAGTTCTTGAAAAAAAACTGAAGCTGCAAGCTATGATTTGTTCAATAAACTGTTATCGTACCACTTTCAAGTGTTTTCTTTTAATAGAAACAATTACATTAGAAAATCAAGTTTATGAAATTAATAATAAAGTTTGGTCTTGGACAAAAGTTAATGCTTACGATGTGATTCATTTATTAATGACTATAGGAACACATTTACGGTTCTTTTTGGACAGCTCGTTAGAAATAAAGTATAGATTTGTATAAAATAAATTAAATCAGGAACAAGATAGCGAATAAGCTTATAAGAAATCAGTTATAGATCACGAGAAATTTCAGCTATAGCCGGACTTGAAAGACAACAAAAACAATTCGCGAAAGCTGATGAACTGAAGTTTTGATTACCAAAGGCTTAAATTAAAGGGCCGAAAGTCTTTGGCCTGTAAGGCCGGTACTAATCTTTAGTCAAATTGCTAGATAAATCACTCAATGCCAAAGTCTCAAAAGTCCTTGCGATCTCAGGCACTTGGTGCCAACACTTCAAGTCCATATGAGCTAAAGCCCTAGGATAGAGAGCCACGGCATTGCAATGGGGGTAAAGACTTTAAGTCCACATGATCCAAAGCCATAAGATCCAGAGCCACGGCATTCAAAAACCTCAAGACCCCAAGCTGTCCAGGATTGTGGACTTCAAGGTACGTTGCTCTGAGGCTTTAATGGTTTCGAATATTCCGGTTCATCACCTTGATGTTCGCCTTCGTGCATCTCATGTTCCTCCAGCTCTTTATCCTCTCCTGAAGCTGCGCCGTCTGCCTCATCTTTCTTCTGTGGAGGAAAATACGATGAAATAGTGAAGCCGTAATGTTAAAAATAGTTGGAAATTAATAGTGGGTTCATGCTAAAATCCTTTAGCTTCTTCTGTGGAGGAAAATACGATGTGTTCGACTAAGTAGGAAAGCCGTAATATTAAAAATAGTTGAAAGTTAATAGTTAGTTTATGCTAATGCCGCCAATCATTGACAAGAAATCGGCCGCTACGTGTACTTAGGCATGTACGTGCACTAAAAAGAGTTTTGAAAATACGGCCTCAGGACCGCATTTACGGCACTGTACACGTACAATGGTGTACGACACATTGCCAGTCATATTGCACGACACATAGTCATATTGTATTGCCAGTCATTTATAATCTGTGTGCAATATTGTATGACACGCTAGACAAAATCTTATACAGAATTTTACGCATAATATTGGTGACACTACAAGGGTGATCGATATTAATGTATCACTAGAGCATCCCAGGAAAATTAAACTTCTGGTATATTATGTAATGTCATTCCGTTAGGGATAACATAATACGTAGTGTGCGGTAAATGACACGTCTCCAAACCTTTATCTCCACCAGTTACGAGTAATTTAGCGAAAATCCAATAAATTTATAAATTATAATAAAATCAATAATATAATATTATAAATTATAAATAAATCAATAATTTATGCGAAAAATCCAATAAATACCAAGCGGGCTTGTCAGAAAATAATTATTCACCACTCGTATGTAACATTATTTATAAAATGAAAGGGATTAATATGATAAACGCGGACTCAATATCAGAACTAAAATTATTTCTAGGTCAAGCAAGCCGACCTCTACAAATTTATAGACACGAATGTTTAATGACCAGAGAATTCATTGATTAAAATTTTCAAATATTCTTCAGTTTACGAAAATTTTCAAGATCGAACAATATTCTTCAGATGACGCTAGTTGACAACTTATATATTGATAATGATAAATTTCTAGCTAGGAACTAACCTGTTGGCTCTTGCAGACCAAGAAAATCGCTAACCCTCCGACTATCATAACCACAAGCGCTGACACCGCAGCGATGATCCCGATCTTCCACGTCTCCATACCCTACAGTGCACACCAACATTTTATATACGAGGTAGTGCAGCATTTTAAATATTTAATACATCGTAGTGCAATATGGTGAAGTGTATTGAAGTGTGATGAACCACGTCTCCATACCCTACAGTGCACACCAACATTTTATATACGAGGTAGTGCAGCATTTTAAATATTTAATACATCGTAGTGAAATATGGTGAAGTGTATTGAAGTGTGATGAACCACGTCTCCATACCCTACAGTGCACAACATTTTAAATACGAGGTCTCAATACATCGTAGTGCAGTATAATGAAGTGTATTGAAGTGTAGTGATGTGTAGGGAGGTGTGGTGCAGTGTAGTGCAGTGAAGTGATTTGTCATGTATAACGTAGCATTGAAATAATAATAATAATATTTAAATATTACCAATAATTGTAATAAGTAATTTATTAATCATGTAATGAATTTACTGAGTTATCTTGCTATAATTGAAGAAAACAAGCCCAATCTAAGAAGGAAAATATAAGATGGTATATCACCCAAAGTCTCTTTAATATAATATATAATACAATATAATATATTATAATATAACATAATATAATTTAATACAATACAATACTATACAGGGTTGCAGTTATCAAGACTATATATAGCAAATAGTGAGCACCGTGGGCTTGACGATGGTGACGGTAGGTGTATCTGTGAGGTGTTGGGGCGGCCGCTGGAAAGGCAGTTTGCTGATCTCTGCGCTGGCCACCAGAGGCGACGAGCATTCCTGTAGCAGAGGAAAGATTTCGTGGTTTTTAATGTGTATCTAAACTTGCAGGTTAGCCCGATGTTGTAATTTTATAATATCCGAAAATATAAAGTCACATTGATATGAATAGAACTAATTAAAGAAGACCTGTTCAAAGACCTGTTCAGCATACTATTAATTAAAGAAGACTTGTGCAACATACGATTAATTAAAGAAGGCCTGTTCAACATACGATTAATTAAAGAAGACCTGTGCAACATACGATTAATTAAAGAAGACCTGTTCCTGTCTCTTATACACATCTAGATGTGTATAAGAGACAGCTAACTAACTGTACTGAGACGAATATGTCTTAAATATGTAACAATTTTCTAAATATGAATTTGTGTTAGTCATGGCAGCGGACAGGTCAAACAGCGGACAGGTCAAACAGCGGACAGGTCAAACAGCGGACAGGTCAAAGAGCGGACAGGTCAAAGAGCGGACAGGTCAACAGCGGACAGGTCAAATAGCGGACATGTTAAACATCAAACTGACGGACGCAACAACATTTAAACTGATCAAAAAACAACATGTTTGTCAACAAACCCACCAGAGATTTTCGTTCAATATGGACGTTTAAATTGCTTAAAATTCCAGAAAGTAACTTCACACGAATTGTGAGTTTACAATCGTGCAAAAAATTGTGGTATTGTAGATGCAATACTGCACAAAAAATCTTATTTAACATAGGAAGCAAGGGTTGGCATTGTAACAATATTTTTGTTACTCGATATAAGAAATATTATTCACTTACTCAGGGTCAGAGAGAAAGAAAAAAGTGCGAGTTACCATAAGTTATAAACATGTCGTGATCTCTATTGTTCCATTAATTCCAAGCTCACTTGTGTTGTTGTTCATGGTGAGCTTGATGGTGACGTCATAAGGGAAGAAATCTTCGTTCTTGAGAGTAAAAGTGTACCTGATATTTTTCCTCGATTCCTCCTTTTTTTCGGTGAATTTAGCGGGTTCCACGAGTCTGGGTGACGAGAACTAAGATATTATTAATTAACATTTAATACGGAAGCTACGTATTAATTATTAAAACTGAATAAGGAAGAAAAATTACTAACAACTAAATGAAAAGAGTGTACACACCTCAGGCGAGGAGAAAACACAATCAAAAATGTATATCTAACCAATTCTAGTCATTTATACATTACCCTTTTATGTTGGTTTAACCTAATGTTAATTTACCGAAGACATTAAGTGGGCGAAGATATTTGCTCTGTTCGGGAGCGCAGCCGTGCACCACCAATGCACCACCAATCAGCCGTGAACCACTTGGCTTTGTCCTCCTCCGGCCTTGCATAAAACCTGCCATGCACCACCAGGCCGCGGATCGAATATGACTTCCGGGCATCGTTAAATTATGTAATTTTACGTTCACCGCATGTGAGGTTAGGTTTCAGATAGCATAGTTCTGTTCCAAAATTTATCATCCTTCGACGAGTGGCCGTTCGACCGGGGGCTGGCTCGACGCACGGCCTAGATATGATTAACCAAAAGTGTTGAAGGCTACGTTCCGGAAGGCAGGAATCATGATGGTCCATTACATCCAGGGCAGTGGTGGTCTTCGGCAGGCGACCTCTCTGTTCTTAGTTAGGTAGAAGATTCATACAGAAGTTTCTCTGATATGTAGAAGCTCCGATTCAATTGTCATCCTATGGGAGACTGCTGCACACACCCGTCGAGTTTTGACTTAACGACGACTTGTACAGTCGAGGTAAGAGAAGCTCTCACTCGTCAAGTTTTGACTTAACGTCAACTTGTACAGTCGAGGTAAGAGAAGCACTAACCCGTCGAGTTTTGATTTAACGTCGACTTGTACAGTCGAGGTAAGAGAAGCTCTCACTCGTCAAGTTTTGACTTTACGTCAACTTGTACAGTCGAGGTAAGAGAAGCACTAACCCGTCGAGTTTTGATTTAACGTCGACTTGTACAGTCGAGGTAAGANACAATTGACTGTTTGCCTTCACTTGTACAGCAAACTCCTTTGTACTCTCTTTCGTGCCTTCGAAAATCAGACGCGGATTTCCAACGCCATCGTCAAGCCGCAGCGTCGCGTTAAACCCTTTTTAGTGAAGCAAAAAAATTAATTAACACAATGTCGAGGAAGTGAATGAAATTTTTATTATCATAGGCACTGTCTCTTATACACATCTAGATGTGTATAAGAGACCACTGGAGGATTGAAGACATCAACAAACACTGGGGAATGGAGACATCAACAAACACTGGAGGATTGAAGACATCAACAAACACTGGGGAATGGAGACATCAAAAAACACTGGGGGGAATGGAGACATCAACAAACACTGGAGGAATGAAGACAACAACAAACACTGGGGGGAATGAAGACATCAGCAAACACTGGGGAATGAAGACATCAACAAACACTGGGGGGAATGAAGATATCAACAAACACTGGGGGAATGAAGACATCAACAAACACTGGGGAAAGGAAGACATCAACAAGCACTGGGGGGATGAAGACATCAACAAACACTGGAGGAATGAAGACAGCAACAAAAACTGGGGGAATAAAGACATCGACAAACAATGGGGAGGAGAATGAAGACATCAACAAACACTGGGGGGAATGAAGACATCAACAAACACTGGGAGGAATGAAGATATCAACAAACACTGGGGAGGAGAATGGAGACATCAACAAACACTGGGGAAATGAATATATCAACAAACACTGGGGGGAATGAAGATATCAACAAACACTGGGGGGAATGAAGATATCAACAAACACTGGGGGGAATGAAGATATCAACAAACACTGGGGGGGATGAAGACATCAACAAAAACGGGGAATCAAGTCATGTCGTTACTAGATATCAGAATACTTATTATCACTGCATAGAATACTATGTATAATTCTACTAAAAATAATTCACCGAACTGCACCAGGGGCAGCAAAAAATTACCGGGCTAATGTAGACAAATAGAATCAAATTTCCGCAGAAAACTAGACAGGATCTTAATTAAATACTAGGGCTTAAAACTGAAAGTTCGGTAGCTCACAGCGATCGCCGGCAGGTATGCGGCATCTCCTTCTACTGCCAAAGTCAGATTCATGAAGAAATGATTGCTCGCTTCGTACGCGTAAGAACTGAAATATCAACGATAATTTAGCTGCAAATAAACGAACGGCATTCACAAGTGAAAATTAATTTATGCATTATTAGATACCTAGGTGGCAAGTGAGATGCAGTATTGAGTATCTACGTTAATATTTAGTGAATGCAATTTAGTAACAGAAAGACGATAAATAAATACAAAGATAAAGCGTTCTTTCGCTTCAAAAATGAATGAAGCCATTAAGACATATAGTAATGATAGTTTCCAGGTAAATAAACTTTTACTTATTTAATTTTAACAAAGCTTAACAATAATCAAAAAGATTAGGAGGACAAGACTATTGAGCTCTTAGTGGTTCATGAAACTTTAATCAAGCAAAAAATTCCCCGCCTAGCAGCGAAAAAGTATTGATGAAAACTTTTATGATTTATTCTTTGGTTTCAGCTGCAATTATAGAAAAACTGACCTGGGACCCCGTATGTCAAGCGTGGCTTTGGTGAAGCAAGTGCTGCCGTCGCACTTCAGGTCGTGGACCAGAGTCGCCGTGGACCTCAACTCCTGACGGTAGTCGGGCACGACAGGGGCCTGGGCATATCATCCTATATTCATCACGACCGGGACCTAGGCATATCATCCTATATTCATCACGACCGGGACGTGGGCATATCATCCTATATTCATCACGACCGGGACCTGGGCATATCATCCTATATATTCATCACGATCGGGACCTGGGCATGTCATCCTATATTCATCACAACCGGGACCTGGGCATATCATCCTATATTCATCACGACCGGGACCTGGGCATATCATCCTATATACATCACAACCTTGCTCTCGGCACTCCCAAATACATATAAATAGATCATTATCCCTGGTTCTGTCTCTTATACACATCTAGATGTGTATAAGAGACAGGAAATCGACACGGTCACATACCAAGATTTCGAGATCACTTTCCCAGACGGCATGATTTCCTTGGCCCCAGCAAGGAATCTATGCCAGTCTGACATCGAATTCCAAATTTCAGATTTTCGAATCAAAGACTATCAGGGCATGATTTTGCTTGCTGCCAGCAAGCATTTCATGCCCTGCAAGATTCCCAGACTCTCAGGTCATTTCTCANAATGATATCGCAGGTAGACAAAAAGAAAAATAATATCGCAGGTAAACAATAAGGAAAATGATATCGCAGGTAAACAATAAGGAAAATAATATCGCAGGTAAACAATAAGGAAAATGATATCGCAGGTAGACAAAAAGGAAAATAATATCGCAGGTAAACAATAAGGAAAATGATTTCGCAGGTAAACCTTAAGGAAAAAGAGGATATTTTGTGCAAATATCATCCTTGTGTGGGGGCACAGTTTAGCCAGGTAAAAGGGGCGTTGTAATGCTATACGCACAGAGTGCGTCACCATTTGGGCAATATAACCCAAGCATTTCTTTGAGTGCCGGTTATTTGAATCAGTAATTAATTGAGTGATTCTTTTAAGAATTAAAATTAATATCACTACTTCGTTTCAAATTACTTCTAATATTTGACTACTTCGTAAAAACTACCTCGTCGTTTTTACCCATGTGAAAGCGCCGGGCATTTGTATAGCATCATATAATATATTAAATCATTAATATCATATTACTGCAGGCAATCGAATTTAATCAGGACTAAAAATTTCAAAAAATTAATGCTGATAAGAAACATGATAAATAATTTATTACCAATCAGAAAAAATGTCTTTGAAAGCCCAGTACACGCGACACGAATCTATTTTTGCTTCTCGTTCCGTTTGTCTCACCTTCGATTTCGTCTCCTCTCAAATGTTAAGAAACTTCTTAGAGAAAATACGAGTATTCAAATGCAAGATCCTTCTGTCTCTGAAAGTATGGTTAATCAATATTTTCTAATTAATAAAATAATTACTTATTAAGTAATGTGAAAATATTTTTTTTATAACATTTAAAATAATTTATATGTAACATAATTAGACATAATAATAAATTTTAATTGCACTCACTTGAAAACGGCCACGCTCTGCCCATATGCGGACACTGCCAAATTGCCGGACCCGGAGGCTATGGCCCAGCCGAAGTTCGTCATGCCTTTCTCAGCGCGTAAAATCTGGGTAAAAATACAATTGATACAACTGCGCAATAATACAGTTGATACAACTACGCAATAATGCAAATAAAGCTGCACAATAATACAAATATAACTGTACAATAATACAAAAAACAAGTGCACGATAATAAAAATATAACTGCACAATAATACAAATACAACTGTACAGTAATACAAAAACAACAAAAACAAAAATACATGTACTACGACACAATAATACGAATACTACGACACAATAGCACAAATACATGTGCACAATAATACTAATACAACTCTTCGTGAGGGATCACTGTCCTTTCTAGGACCGAGGTTCTGTAATGCCCTGCCAAAAGCGCTGAGAGGAGGGGAGTTCACCCTTGCAACATTCAAGAGACGACTGGACAAGTGGTTGAGAAAGATCCCGGATTGTCCAGTAATGGGAAACTACCCTTAGCAAGTGACAAGCAACAGCATCTTGCATCAGGTGGCCCAAAGGAGGGCAAATAGATGGAACACGTCCAACGTTACATCCGACGACGACTCGGAGACGGAGGACGACGAAGGCGGCGCATTAGCATGACCATGGACTAAGAAGTCCTAAACTCATCATAAGGTCATAAGTGACACACGCACATATGACATGTGCGTGTGTCACACACATAACATGACACACAGGCTACAGGGGTTACACAAAATAAGGGAAACTCCTTAGAAATTCACAAAATATATTTTAGTGTGGAGTAGGTCCATCTTGTGTGGCAATGCCAACCTCAATTAACCAAGGTATTGTATTCATACAAACTGTTTGAATTGTTTCCAAAGAAATTTTAACCCATTCTTCAGTTAAAACTCCATCCAGCTCTTTTAAAGACGATTGCGGCGGGAATCGACTTTTGACTTGCATCTGTAAAATCGACCATAAATGCTCGATAATATTTAGGTTTGGTGATTGTGGTGGTCAAATAACCGTGTCATTTTTTAACAATTCAACTGTATGGATCCAGGGCATTATCATCTTGAAAAAAGGCGTTTCCCACCGGAAACAGTGATTGAACCATTGGATCAATTTGGTCCTACGAAATTCTCAAATAATCACAGCTGTAGATTCTTCCATGAGCAGAAATCAGTGGTCCGCCAGATTTCCAAAAAATAACACCCCAGATCATCACAGATCCGCCGCCATGTTTTACGGTTGAGAGGAAGCAGGCGGGATTAAATGACTCATTTGTCTGTCTCCAAACGTAAACTCGGCCAGAGTTTGGAAATAAGAGAAACGAATATTCGTCAGAGAAAATCACCTGAAACATTTGTATTTGAAACCGGAGGTTTTCTGATTGCAGCTCTTCCATAGTATCCTGATCTATGCAGTTCTCGGCCGATAGTGTTTATGGAAACTGGGTTCTGTATGTGTCCATTTAGGTTTGCAGTAATTTTAACAGCCCTGGTCTTTCGATATATAGTCCCTCACAAGTTCATTTAGGTACCGACGGCCTCTCTCAGACAACTTCGACTTTCAGCCAGACCTGTGCTTTGCTGAGGACTTTTTACATTCCTTTTCAAAAAAAGACATTTTTAGGACAGTACTACCTCTAGAAACGGCAATAATTCGGGAATATTTGGCCACACTAGCACCTACAGATATCATCCGGGCACTAACAATTTGGCCTCTTTGAAAGTCTGAGAGGTTTGTCATTTATAGGTTATAAGTTAAATTAAAAAAATGCTAAGTTATTAAAAATATCTATGCAATGATAAAATATAAATTAACAGCCATAATAAACAATAAATCATAAAATATATGTCACGTTTCCATTGTCTGTAATAAGTTCAAAAATAACGATATCAAAATGTTAGGTGTTTCCTTTATTTTGTCCACCCCATTATATGATGTCCTAATCAATCGTATATAACGTTTATCCCATAGTTAACTTCGTACAATTTTCGATGAAATTTATCGCATTTTCGATACAAAAGTAAAATGAGAACTTTTTTGCAAACCTCCGACATTAAATATTATTTTCCATAACAGTAGTTTTATCCTTAACAAAACTTCATTCGGTTATCGCCATATTCTTCCATCTCTAAAATTGTTCTCTTTAACTGTAGCATTTCTCCCCTGTTACTATAACTGTAACTCTTCCCCCTGTTATTATAACTGTAACTCTTCCCCCTGTTACTGTAACTGTAAGTCTTCCCCTGTTACTGTAACTGTAACTCTTCCCCCTGTTACTGTAACTGTAACTCTTCCCCCTGTTACTGTAACTGTAACTCTTCCCCCCTGTTACTGTAACTGCAACTCTTCCCACCCTGTTACTGTAACTGTAACTCTTCTCCCCTGTTACTGTAACTGTAACTCTTCTGTTACTGTAACTGTAACACTTCTCCCCTGTTACTGTAACTGTAACTCTTCCATTTGTTACTGTAACTGTAACATTTCCTCTCTGTTACTGTAACTGTAACACTTCTCCCCTGTTACTGTAACTGTAACTCTTCCATCTGTTACTGTAACTGTAATACTTCTCCCCTGTTACTGTAACTCTTCCCCCTGTTACTGTAACTTTCCCCCTGTTACTGTAACTCTTCCCCTTGTAACTGTAACTCTTCCCCTGTTACTGTAACTCTTCCCCCTGTTACTGTAACTCTTCCCCTGTTACTGTAACTCTTCTCCTGTTACTGTAACTCTTTCCCCTGTTAGTTTAACTTTCCCCCTGTTACTGTAACTCTTCCCCCTGTAACTGTAACTCTTCCCCTGTTACTGTAACTCTTCCCCCCGTTACTGTAACTCCTCCCCTTATTACTGTAACTCTTCCCCCTGTTACTGTAACTCTTCCCCCTGTTACTGTAACTCTTCCCCCT